>NC_084612.1:33213487-33275987 GCF_033978795.1 Nerophis ophidion
TTTTTTTTTTTTACTTGGTATTACCCGCGTTCTGGATTTTGGATGCTGGCGTGCCTTATCTGCCTAGGAGACCCAGTAACAAGCGGTAGAGAATACATTGTAGGATGGGCGAAAAAGGACAAATTAAAAAAAATTATAATCAAAAAATGAATAAATAAATACAATTTTTATTTACTTTTTAGCCAGGACTACTCGCGGGCCGGATTTTGGACGCTGGCGTGCCGTATCTGCCTAGGAGACTGAGTAACAAGCGGTAGAAAATGGATTGATGAATGGGTGAAAAAGAACAGATTAAAAAAAAAAACAAAAAAAAACATATATATATATATTTTTTTTTTTTTACTTGGTACTACCCGCGGGCTGGATTTTGTAACAAGCGGTAGAGAATACATTGTAGGATGGGCAAAAAATGACAAATTAAAAAAAATTATAATCAAAAAATGAATAAATAAATACAATTTTTATTTACTTTTTAGCCAGGACTACTCGCGGGCCGGATTTTGGACGCTGGCGTGCCGTATCTGCCTAGGAGACTGAGTAACAAGCGGTAGAAAATGGATTGATGAATGGGTGAAAAAGAACAGATTAAAAAAAAAACAAAAAAAAACATATATATATATTTTTTTTTTTTTACTTGGTACTACCCGCGGGCCGGATTTTGGACGCTGGCGGGCCATTTCTGGCTCATGGGCCGTAGTTTGGGGACCCCTCCTCCAGAGACACCATTTAATCACTTTCATACTCTTTTAATCCAAAATAGCTGAGTCACTAAATAACTCACGATACTGAACATCACTCTATGATTGGTTTGGTCTCCTCTAGTAACCAGTTGCAGTATTGATATTCTTAAGTTTGGCTATGTTTATGCTTGAAAATGCTTAATGTGGGACCAAAATATTGAATAGGCTTTAAAAAACATCCCCAAAAATATTCACAGTATGGTGAAGCCACAATATTTGAAGTGAAATGTGGCCAGGGACGACAGTTTGTTTTTGTTTTACATACCTGATTTTTGACTTTAGGACATAAACAAATTGATAAACGTACTGTATCTTAAAATTTGTTTTTGACATTGATTTTACATATTTAATCTTGCTTAAAAAAATAACTTTTTACAGTGTACGGCCTGACCCCTAATGAGTCCTAGTGAGGCCCCCCTGTTGACTTTGGGCCCTTGGCTTTGCATGTTAAGCCCATGGTCACTAACCTGGGCTTTCGTATTGATAGTGATTTTAAATTGGACCGTCAGATTGGCACAGTTGTGAAAGATATCTTATTTAATTTACATCAGCTGGCCAATGTTAAAAATCTTCTTTCCAGGAAACAGTTTGAGACAGTAATCCTTACCTTTATCACATCTCGGCTCGATTACTGTAACTCTTTGTATTTTGGAATCACTCAGTCTTCCTTCTCACGTCGGCAGCTGGTCCAAATTGCAGCTGCCCGACTTTTAACAATCACAATCAAAAGAGAGCACATTACTCTTGTTTGAGCCTCACTTCACTGGCTGCCTGTGTCTTTTAGAGTCCATTTTAAAATTATTTTATTTGTTTTTAAGTCCTTACATGGTCTTTCCCCTCCTTACCTCTCTGAGCTGCTCCACCTCTATGCCCCCACCCAGTCCCTTAGGTCAGCTGATCAGCTGCTCCAGGAGGTACCCAAATCAAAGCGCAAGCTCAGAAGGGACAGTGCATTTTCTTTTGCGGGTCCCAAAGTCTGGAAAAATCTCCCTCTCTATGTGAGACAGGCTAATTCTTTGGCTACTTTCAAAACCCTTCTGAAAACCCAATTTGACTCACTGGCTTTTAACCCAGGATGAGACTTCAAACTGTTTAAACTGTTTTTAACTTTTTAACTGCCTTAACAAAATGCTGAAGATAATTTTTATCTGCTCTTTTTATGTGCATATATATTTATTTCACCTCTGTTTCAAATTATATACTTTAGTCTGTCCCTTGTCTTTATTTCTCTGCGTTTTGTGTGTTTACTTGTTTGTGGTATTCAGCCCTTTGTTTTTTTTGATTGATTGATTGATTGAAACTTTTATTAGTAAATTGCACAGTACAGTACATATTCCGTACAATTGACCACTAAATGGTAACACCCGAATAAGTTTTTCAACTTGTCTAAGTCGGGGTCCACGTAAATCAATTGATGGTAGTTTTCAACTGTGGTTGTTTTTTAAAGGGTTTCATAAATAAAGCTATTATGGTATGATATAAAATGTTAATTAACTTCAATACTGATGCAATCTGGTTCAGATCTGAATTCAAACTAAATTGATGTTACAGCTTCTGACCCTTCATAAACAAAAAAAAAATACATTTAAAAATTTTGACAGAAACATTTTTGTTTTTTACATTTTTACATAAAACAGACACATACAATTCATTATTGTTATCGTTTTATCTTATTTTAATTTATGTTTTATTTGTTTATTTTACTTTTTTATACTTCATTATTATTGTATATATTGTATATACAATTTTATAATTGTATATAGAAATGTAATGGGAAAAAACCTTTCATGAATAAACAAATAAAATAAAACAAAAAATTCCTAACCAATGAAAACCCCCAAGGCTGTAGAAGAAAAGTAAATGTTAAAACCTGATCACATATGGTGTCAATGAAATAGGAGTCACTTACATTTGACTGCCCTGCATTAACTCGATGAGGTCAGTGAAAAGGACGTCTCGGTTCCTTTCACAGAATCCGTCTGCGTCGTAGGACACCTGGAATGGAGGACAGCACCATTACAAATGAAGCAGGATAAGGTTAAGCTGTTTAAAACTGCAGCTTGATGAAAATAGCACATGTGGAGTCTTACTAACAAGTAGATAATAATATATAGGCCGGTAGATGGGGTTCTGGTACAGAGAAAAAACCCCTCCTAGGTGTTATGTTTAATTAAAGAAAGAGTATAAATTCAGTCATTTAATTCATTCACTTTTGTAGCCTAAAAAAGGAGGACTGTTTAAAGACGGACTAGGAGAGCCCCTCGAGTCTTCATAGAACGGCTCATTAAGCCTTTGGCAAGTGTGCCAAGCTAAGGCCACCAAACATCTGGAGGACAGGGCATGGACTGCCTCTGCCCAAAAATGAAGGTAAATATTAAAAAGATGATGTCATGTTGTTACACAGCAGTCAAGCTCAACTTATAAATACACAAAGGAGAGGTGGATTAATCCAGACGCCTACCAAAAGCATATGTCATATTTATGGCAGCTCATATAAAGCGGGAGCAGCGGCAATTCCCAAACGGACATCACCAAAAATAACATTTTAATAACAGTCTAAGTGCACTACAAATGTAAGTTCAACATGGAAAAAATACTGTTTATAATATAGGGAATATGGCAGCGTTTTAACTTTACCACAAATTTAGCCTTGCAAAAGATGATAATACTCATTGTACTGATTCTATTACGCAAAATTATGGACACAATACTGCCTTTGAACCACTCCTAGCTAGATGAGCCCGCTCCATGTATACACCCACCCTTCATAGAGAACATAACAAAAATAACAAATTAAAAAGGCTTTGCAAAACATCTTAAAATAAAGCCTGATGCTGCTCTGTCAGCTACAGAAATGGTAACTTTAAATTTGATCTATTTTGTTTTTCTTCAACTAAAAGGCTGACCTAGCATGACCGAATATTAGCACTGTAGCTTAGGCTGACCATATGTCCTCTTTTCCCCGGACATGTCCCTTTTGCGGCGGTGTCCGGGCGTTTTTTTTTTTTAATGCGTCAAATGTCCGGCATTTTGAATTAGGGTTGCGTGTATTTTCAATGTAGGTCCAGGGTTAAGTTACCGTACATATATATATATATATATATATATATATATATACATATATATATATATACACATGCATACATATATATATATACATATATATATATATGTATGTATGTGTAACATACATACATACATATATATATACACATACATATATACATATATATATATATATATATACACATATATATATATATATATATATGTCTTGATTAGATTATCCAGAGAATAGTGCTCGATACCGTGGTAGAGCGCAATATGTAGGTGTGGGAAAAAATCACAAGACTACTTCATCTCTACAGAACTGTTTCATGAGGTGTTCCCTCAATCATCAGGAGATTTTAATGGAAGCATTCACATACAATGGTTTATATAGGGCACAGAGTGGGTGGGTACAAGCAGGCGTAGGGTGTGGTGATTGGCTCATGTGTTACCTAGGAGGTGTTTCCGTCTGTGGCGGCATGTTGAAATGATTTCACTGCGCTTGTTGAGGGATGATAGATCTGGATGATATATAATAAACAGTTTCTCTTTTAAGCATAGGTTGCATCTTTTATTACCACTGTTGTAAGGTGTGCTGGATGCAAGAATTTGCCATGTTATTGAATATTCAACATTATTGTCTTTGAGGTTCCAAATGTGTTTGCTGAGTTCTGTAGAATTCCGCAAAGTCTGGTTTCTAAAGGAGGCGTTGTGATTATTCCATCTTGTTTTGAACGCTCCTTCGGTTAATCCTACGTACGTGTCGGATGTGTTAATGTCCTTGCGTGTCACCTTTGCTTGGTAAACGACTGATGTCTGTAAGCACCTTCCGTTGAGAGGGCAATCAGGTTTCTTGCGACAGTTACATTCATTATTGGTTTCAGAGTCGTTTAGTCTGGGGGTAGGCAGTCCTTTTGCAATTGCTTTGTTGTGGTTTGAAATGATTTGTTGCATGTTGTTCATACAGCTGTAGCTCAATCCGAAATTGAAAAGTTCAGCATCGACTACTCCACGAAGAACATTCCCATACCCGCGCAGAAGGACTACAAGCAAAGACTCATAGAAAAGACGGAACACTTCCTAAGAAGGATGCGGTGGAAAGCACACTTTTTCCTCCACCCTGAAACAAAAGGAACGCAAAAGGAAACTTACGGATTCAAAACTACCAAGAACCCACCCACAGTCAAAGAATTAAAGGACTTTGAGAACGACATGCTCAAAATGATACAATCAGTCAAATTTAAGCCAGCCCGCAACCCATTCCTCACCAAGCTGAAAAATGACACGGAGCGCATCAAGAAAGTAAGCAACCTCATCATAGCCGCCGATAAAACCACAAACTTCTACAGAATGTTGGACATACCAGAACATAACTCTTTACTGGACAAAAGCATCACCAAATCATACAAAAAAGCGCAACCCAACACATTACAGAACATCCACCTGGAAAACAAGCGGATCGCAACCGAACTGGACATTGAGGACAGGGTGGACGCCACAGCCAACAAAGAAGCCTTCATCACATTGAAGGACCACAAACCCAACTTCGCAAATAACCCAACATGCCGACTAATAAACCCAACCAAATCCGAAATAGGAAAAATCAGCTAAATAATCCTGGACAGAATCAACGCAAAAATCAAGGACAAAACACCACTCAACCGATGGAGAAATACAGCAGCAGTAAGCAAATGGTTTAACAACATCCAAGACAAACAACAACACAACTTTATCTCCTTCGACATCGAAGAATTTTACCCTTCCATCACCCAAGACCTACTGACCCAAGCACTAAACTTCGCCTCGGACTACGACTCAATCACAGGCAACGAAAGAAACATCATCATCCACGCAAAGAACTCCATACTCATCCACAACAGTACACCATGGCAAAAAAAGAACAATTCAACATTTGACGTTACTATGGGGAGTTTTGACGGAGCAGAAACGTGCGAACTCGTTGGGAGTTTCCTCCTCTCCCAGCTTGCTAGCCTCAACCTGAACCTTGGTATTTACCGTGATGACGGACTGGCAGTGTGCCGCGCCTCGCCAAGGAGCAGCGAGAACACCAAGAAGCGCATATGCCAAATCTTCAAAGAAAACGGCCTACGGATCACGATTGAAGCCAACAAGCAAACCGTCAACTTCCTCGACGTCACTTTCAACCTGAGAAATAACAGCTACCAACCATTCACGAAACCCAACACAACACTCCAATACGTGCACCATGACAGCAACCACCCACCCACCACCACGAAAAGAATACCTACCGGAATTAATAAAAGGCTATCGATGCTGTCATCTAGCAAAGCTGAATTCGACCAAGCAACCCCCCAGTACCAGAAAGCACTTGATGAAAGCGGATACAACTTCACCCTCACCTATGAACCCACTCCAGGAAACCAACCAAAAAAGAGCAGAAAACGAAACAACATCATCTGGTACAATCCGCCATTCAGCAAAGACGTATCAACCAACATCGGCCGCAAGTTCCTCACTCTGATCGACAAACACTTCCCCAAAGGCAACACCCTAAGAAAAATATTCAACAAGAACAACATTAAATTGAGCTACAGCTGTATGAACAACATGCAACAAATAATTTCAAACCACAACAAAGCAATTGCAAAAGGACTGCCTACCCCCAGACTAAACGACTCTGAAACCAATAATGAATGTAACTGTCGCAAGAAACCTGATTGCCCTCTCAACGAATGGTGCTTACAGACATCAGTCGTTTACCAAGCAAAGGTGACACGCAAGGACATTAACACATCCGACACGTACGTAGGATTAACCGAAGGAGCGTTCAAAACAAGATGGAATAATCACAACGCCTCCTTTAGAAACCAGACTTTGCGGAATTCTTCAGAACTCAGCAAACACATTTGGAACCTCAAAGACAATAATGTTGAATATTCAATAACATGGCAAATTCTTGCATCCAGCACACCTTACAACAGTGGTAATAAAAGATGCAACCTATGCTTAAAAGAGAAACCGTTTATTATATATCATCCAGATCTATCATCCCTCAACAAGCGCAGTGAAATCATTTCAACATGCCGCCACAGACGGAAACACCTCCTAGGTAACACATGAGCCAATCACCACACCCTACGCCTGCTTGTACCCACCCACTCTGTGCCCTATACAAACCATTGTATGTGATTGCTTCCATTAAAATCTCCTGATGATTGAGGGAACCCCTCATGAAACAGTTCTGTAGAGATGAAGTAGTCTTGTGATTTTTTTCCCACACCTATATATATAATATATATATATATATATATATATATATATATATATGAAATACTCGAGTTGGTGAATTCTAGCTGTAAATATTGTAGCGGCTGGCTACGGGGTGTTAGCCAATGGCTTTGGCTGGGAGGTGGGACTTCCGGGGAAGTTAGGGAAGTGACGCTATTGACAGGAAGTGTTGGTTAGAGTTTTGCCGGGTAAAAGAAATAGACTTCTTGGTAAACACTAAGGTGAGTGTAAAGTCAACATTTTTAACTCCAGTAAATGAGTTATTTTAGTATTTGTGAGTCCATGGAAACTTCACTTTTATCTCCCGCTGGAGGATGGAGACAGGCTAGCTGTTAGCTTCAAGCTAACCAGCACCCGAGCAGACTGCTCCACCTCAAAAACATACTTTGCAGGTCAAAAAACTCGGCAGTTGTTTGCCGTTTGAAGTGTTAATGTGCGAGGAGTGTTCAAAAGGAGTCTTTTGAAGAAGTGGCTGACAAGTTAGCATCGCTTACAGTGACGTCATCACCGTCATTGTTTACTGAAGCAGAGATGGTGACTGTGTGTTATGATTAACGCGATAGATTTATCAGATTTAATTTTTTATTATCTATAGCAGGGGTGTCAAAAGTGTGCCAAAGAGGCCATTTGCGGCCCACGGCTAATGTTTTAAAGGCCCACGGCACATTCTAAAAATACTATTGAAATAAACTAAAACATAACAAAAATGAAATAAAAAAGCTTAAAGGTGAAATGTAATTTAGAAAAAGTTGCAATATTGACCAATAAAACAAAGCTGTTTTTTTCTTTCAAACTGTCATTGTTCAAAACATAATATTGAATCAAAATCAATGCTATTATGAATTATTGACCTATCCAAGGTTCCCATTACTTTACATCAAATATTCAACTAAGAAAAATATTTTTGTTGGAAGATTTTGCATATTTTGTGTGTATGCCATTAAAAACATAGTTTTGTTTGACAAAAAAGGGCGGAAAACAAACAAACAAAAAACAACATAAAAAAACAAACATTTTGAAATGAGGGATAGATGTGAAGTTGATGTAGACTCCAAAGATTTAAGCGTTAAATATAAAATATATATATGCCCTGGCGCACCATTATCATCATTTCATTACCCAAGCAAAACACTTTTTATACTTTTATACTGAAATAATTACACCTACAACTTCCATCCATCCATTTTCTACCGCTTATTCCCTTTTTGGGGTCGCGGGGGGCGCTGGCGCCTATCTCAGCTAAAACATAGAAAAAACTACCAGCAGCGGTAAAGTTTAGATCCATGAAGGAAAGAAGAAAGTGAATTAATGTTTATAACTGAACACATTTACATATGTATACACATTTGTTTTCTTTTTTATTATTTTTTAAAATTAATTAAGTAACGTTTATGACAACCTTTTTCTAAAACACGATATAGAATCTGAGATACAACAGGATAATGAATACGTTTATCATTTGTTTTCAAAATGCTTACAAAAAAGTGGGACCCCAAAAATGTATTGTGCGACCCCATTTTTATGACTTGATGGGGTACCTGGGACCCCAATTTAAACATTTTAAAATCCCTAGCGCCAACACAGCAGTCAACAGAGGAGAAAAAATGCTTTATTTAAATAAATATATTTTTTATAAAGCAAGTTCGAGTATCATTGGCAAATTTTCACCTACTCCGGCCTTGGCGTGCTGCCCGCCTTTGCACGCATACGTATATGTGTCCTCTTTTTGGGATTTCAGAATATGGTCAGCCTACTGTAGCTGACAGAGCTATGCTAGTATTGTTAACAATCCTATCCTCCTGGCCCATTCCTCAATGTAACATTATCGTTGAACTGTATGTGATTGATATATGGCGTCTAATGCAGTGGAGAAATGTAGATTTAGTCTACCTGGAAAAAGTGGACAAACACAGATCATTAACATTGAAGCTACAGACATGCAAAACAGTGTGTGTTCCTGTAGGGTTTACTAAAGCACAATACCTGCTCAGTGACTTTGTGGTTAGAATGTCCGCCCTGAGACTGGAAGGTCGTAAGTTCATACCAAAGACTATAAAAATGAGACCCACTGCCTCCCCGCTTGGCACTCAGCATCAAGGGGGGGGATTAAATTGGGGTTAAATCATCAAATGATTCCCGAGCGCGGCCACCACTGCTGTTCACTGCCCCCCTCACCTCCCAGGGGGTGTACATGGGGATTCGTCAAATGCAGAGGAGGATTTCACCACACCTAGTGTGTCTGACTATCGTTTGGACTTTTAACTTTTTAAACTGTATAATTTTCAACATCTGGGCTACATTTTGAGGCAACAAACTTCTAATACACTATTGTGGGACCTGTGACTTGATAGTTATGTAAAATATCTGCACTCCATCCTACTGAGTGCTCTATTTGTTTAATGTAACACATTGATACAGGTCAATAGATTGTGCAGGTGTACCTAATGAATGGTCCAGCTGGCGTAGTACTTAAAGCAAAAATACAGACCAACCTTGCCAGCGTAGTGGTGGATGATGAAGCCTTGGTTCCAGCTGTTGAAGTGCTCATGAGTTTTGATCTGACCCCGCAGCTTCTGGAGCAGGGTCTGGTCAGCCCCCTCGCCCACTGCATGCATGGTGGCGCACACGTCGTCCAGAATGCACATGATGCCAGGAGGATTCTTCGAAAAACAAAGTAATGGTGGTTGGGGTGGGGGAAGAACACCATCCGAGGTTGATTATTAATGGCCTCAATAGTCTAGCTGTTTGTGAGGATTATCTGTCCATAAAGAAGGGCTGTACAAGTGAAGCAATGTGGATCTTACTGGACACACACTGCCCTGTTTGGGTCCACAGTCTTAACGGTAAAGTCTGTTCAACACTAATGCCTTGTTAAAGGCAACAGCTGAAGAATAAGGCGCTTACATAGATATCTTTGCCACCTCTCAAACGGGACTGATTTTTGCTTTAAAACACTTGTTCATTGGATTTAACATCTCAGTAAGTGGGACTCTGGATGTTTTTTTTTTGTGCTAAATTTAACATAAAACCAAACAGATAAAAATATGAACTAATTTGTAAATAAATATATATATATATATATATATATATATATATATATAAAAATTGTTAAAGAAATGCATTTCAATATAATTAAACCTTTGACATTTGATTACATAATGTCATTAAATGGCATTAAGACCATTAACTATATATAATAATCATGAATTAATTTTTGGGGGAAAAAATAATTTAATTCAAAATGTATAATTATGTCTATTTAGATTATGTTAAAACAATTTAACAAAATAATGGCCTAATAAGTTTCTTCACATTTTACTGTAGTCATAGTTTAATTATCTATTATATTTGCAATTGTATTGATTACATTTTTCCAGAAAAACTAAAGCCAAATTTAACAAAACATACAGAACATTACAGCAAATAATAGGAACAAAACACATTATATTTATCAATTATATGATGAATTGAATTAATGCTGTAAGACTGAAAAAAGAGTTTGCTTTTACAAAAAGAAAATAATAGTTATTTGGGTGACAATTTTAAAATGACACTTTCAGAAGTATTACTTCACCAATGTGTATTTATATAATAGTGTAATTCTAGTTTGCGGAGGTGTAGTGCTGCGCTGCATCATATTGGGAAGGGTTTGTAACATTTCGGCGACCTTATTAGGCTTCTGCTCTCACTATGATGAGCGCAAGATACACAACTGAAAGCTATAACGGTAAAAAACATTTTTTTACATGAATATCCCTTGGACAGTGTCAATCATAATTCAAATGGTCGCAAAAAATTAGCAATATTTTAATTTAATGAGAATTAAACAATGTTGGATGTATGTTGCCTATACTTTACTTTGCTCTCAATTAGATCGCAGACAATCTTGTTATTGAAGTACTCAATGGGACTCCACTTGATGCCCTCCTGAACGTATTCCTCCTACAAACACAAAGTATAAAGAATAAGTATATGAACCATTCTATGAGGTTGAAAATAAAATAAAAGTATCAATGCTGAAGAAGAACGTCACCTGCTCTGCTTTTAGTGTAAGCTCAATGAATATTTGCTGCAGTTTTTCATTCACAAAGTTGATGCAGAACTGCTCAAAGCCGTTTTTCTGAAGAAGGAGATAATATGGTTAATAAAAGACAAACACGTCTTTCGCTGAGGACGGATATCCTCTAAATTTAACAGGCTTTGTTTGGAGCTAAAAGCTTATTAAGAGGAAGGCTGCATTGTGTAATTCACATCACATACAAACAATAGACCTTAGGAAAGAAAGCCTTCTGTGTGCTGCTCGCCTGCATCTTCCTGTCTGATGACCTTTTGCAAGTTGGCTTTGATTGTATTCTAATACACAAACTCTTAAAGTTGACTTCTTATAAGAAATACAAAGCAGTGCAACACCAATCCCATGATGCAAACTAAACAAACAATCAGATTAGACGTGCATGTTGCAGCTGTTCCATCAGCCCAATCTGCATTGTTGAGAACTTAAGTCTTATCCTGCATGTTTAATCACTTTAAAGGAAAAATGGTAAGACCTGTTCATTTAATGTACACTCAAAGTCAGGTTTTCAAACACTTACTTGGAATATCTCAAAACCGTAAATGTCCAAGACGCCAATATTCAATTCCTGTTCTTGTTTCACTATGGCTTTGTTGATAGACTGCGAACACAATTCAATTCAGTTGAAGCTTTGTTCCATTCAAAATAACAATGTAGTCATATTTAAAAAATGTATAAACTGTACAAACCTCCACCAGGTAGTCAAAAACACGTGAGTGCAGTGCTTTAGAGAGGGCGTCTCTTGTGTAACACGCCTGCTCCACGTTTAAAGTCACGTCAATGGACTCATGGGCACTCCCCCATTTGCTGTCCATCTTTCTGCTAGTCACTTTCTCCTTCAGACGGTTCTGGTCAATTCCCAGCAAAAAGGCAGGGAAGGCTAGAACTATAAGAGTAATGTAAAATTAATTACATTTCTACCTTGACCTATTAATGGTCATGAATGAGTCACAGGGTCAGGGACTTTGGAATGGTCAAAAGTCGATTACAGTACACATATACAGTGTTTATATACACTCACCTTCATACCAATAATACCAAATATTTAGATTTAAAAAAAATCTGATCTTGTTCACATTTCCTAAAAAAATCTAGTAGGTCTCAGTCCTGGCGCATTTGAGGCAGTTTCAAGGAATTGGTTCTACCGGAGTAAACATTTCCTTATAGGAGTCATATTATGATTTTACGATTTAAACACATCCTCGTAGTCTACATACTATAACATATAATGGTGGTGTTTTGGTCTAACTTTTACAAAGATTTGGTTTCTGTTTCTTCAGAATGTGCCGTTTTGTGGGTGGCCTTATTTACATGCCAAATCCACCTGAAGGCCAGGCCCTCTTCAACTACGTCCCCGCTTTGTCAGCATGTTGTACTTTTTAGCGCTTTCATATCGAGTCTACTGACAGATATAAGTTAGAACTATACACTGCTATTTTTAGAATTGGAATGGATTTTAGCATTAATGTGCATGTACGATCCAGTCTGCCCCACAACAAGAGGATAGAGAACAATGAGGAACTTATTGACTACAACTTTGGACAACAACTGAATGAAGATGGCGGACATGTGCAAAGCTCTTCGGATAATCCTCTAGCAATACATGGATATATCCGCTGATGTAACAAAGGCAAAATATGTCACTAAAGTCTCACATTCCTAACGACTTGTCTGGGAGTTTAGAAGAAGGCAAGATTGTTTTCAAAATATCTCCACCATGCCTCCATGGTTTCATTTAAACTTGTGGGACTCATGAAAATTTCAAATATACAAAAACGGGTATCAACAGGCAAGAAAAGTTAGTTTTGCATATTAAGTCCCCTTCAACCAATACATTTGGCATAGGAAATGGATGTCAAATCATCGTGGGCCACATTACAGTTACAGCTTGTAACTGTGAATCATTTATACTATAACCATCAGTACAATCTTGACATCTACAAAAGATTAGTCACATGTAATGTTTTCAATGTAGGTGTAAAAAGAATGTATCTATATATTTATTTTGTATTTTATGTCATTCTCTTGTTTTGTTTGCATGGCTCAAAATAAACCATTCATTCATTCACAATCACCTCATGATATTTTACAATTTACCCTTCATTTGGTTATTATCATTGTTTACAAACACATTGATAAAAAAATTGCTATAAAATCACCAGTCAAGGTTACAAGTTTCAAAAAGAGTTACGATGACCCCAAAAAAATGTAATAGGTTGTTGCATCATGTTCAGGTAAGAAAAACTGCAGCTACATGTAGTCCATTTTTCTTTTTGTCTCAATTTAAAAACATATAGCAAGAAAGATGAAGTGTCTTATTATTTGCAGGCTTTGGTGGGCCACATAAAAAATACGTGTGGGGCCAAATGTGTTTGACACCTGCAGTGTAAGAGAAGACTTGGGGAAGAAGGCAACAATTTTGTCTCTCACTCTCGTTCGTGGGCGGTTTGGTTAGATGTGTGTTCAGTGGAGCTTGTGGGCGAGCAGTTGGAGGTAGGTATCTTTTTTTCACCTGTTTTCTGCTAATTCGCCGACCATTACTTTTTGTAACAGTCAATTTTGACGAAGAATTATGGCGCTAATTGCTTTTTCATGACATATCGTCCAGATGAATGCGATACACGATATGTATCTCGATATTTTTCCTGATCCTTGAATTAACACTTGATGCATATAATCGCAGCAGCCTGATGATTCTATATGTCTACATTAAAACATTCTTGTTCTATCCATCCATCCATCTTCTTCCGCTTATCCGAGGTCGGGTCGCGGGGGCAGCAGCCTAAGTAGGGAAGGCCAGACTTCCCTCTCCCCAGCCACTCCGTTTAGCTCTTCCCGGGGGTTCCCGAGGCGTTCCCAGGCCAGCCGGGAGACGTAGTCTTCCCAACGTGTCCTGGGTCTTCCCCGTGGCCTCCTACCGGTTGGACGTGCCCTAAACACCTCCCTAGGGAGGCGTTCGGGTGGCATCCTGATCAGATGCCCGAACCACCTCATCTGGCTCCTCTCGATGTGGAGGAGCAGCAGCGTTACTTTGAGTTCCTCCCGGATGACAGAGCTTCTCACCCTATCTCTAAGGGAGAGAGCCCCGCCACACGGCAGAGGAAACTCATTCCGGCCGCTTGTACCCGTGATCTTATACTTTCGGTCATGACCCAAAGCTCATGACCATAGGTAAGGATGGGAACGTAGATCGACCGGTAAATTGAGAGCTTTGCTTTCCGGCTCAGCTCCTTCTTCACCACAACGGATCGGTACAACGTCCGCATTACTGAAGACGCCGCACCGATCCGCCTGTCGATCTCATGATCCACACTTCCCTCACTCGTGACCAAGACTCCTAGGTACTTGAACTCCTCCACTTGGGGCAGGGTCTTCTCCCCAACCCGGAGATGGCATTTCACCCTTTTCCGGGCGAGAACCATGGACTCGGACTTGGAGGTGCTGATTTTCATTCCGGTCGCTTCACACTCTGCTGCAAACCGATCCAGTGAGAGCTGAAGATCCCGGCCAGATGAAGCCATCAGGACCACATCATCTGCAAAAAGCAGAGACCTAATACCGCGGCCACCAAACCGGAACCCCTCAGCGCCTTGACTGCGCCTAGAAATTCTGTCCATAAAAGTTATGAACAGAATCGGTAACAAAGGACAGCCTTGGCAGAGTCCAATACTCACTGGAAATGTGTCCGGCTTACGGCCGGCAATGTGGACCAAGCTCTGACACTGATCGTACAGGGAGCAGACCGCCACAATAAGACAGTCCGATACCCCATACTCTCGGAGCACTCCCCAGAGGAATTCCAGAGTGACACGGTAGAATGCCTTCTCCAAGTCCACAAAGCACATGTAGACTGGTTGGGCAAACTCCCATGCACCCTCAAGAACCCTGCCGAGAGTATAGAGCTGTTCACAGTTCCACGACCAGGACGAAAACCACACTGTTCCTCCTGAATCAGAGGTTCGACTATCCGGCATAGCCTCCTCTCCAGTACCCCTGAATAAACCTTACCAGGAAGACTGAGGAGTGTGATCCCACGATAGTTGGAACACACCCTCCGGTCCTCCTTCTTAAAGAGAGGAACCACCATCCCGGTCTGCCAATCCAGAGGTACCGCCCCCGATGTCCACGCGATGCTGCAGAGTCTTGTCAACCAAGACAGCCCCACAGCATCCAGAGCCTTACGGAACTCCGGGCAGGTCTCATCCACCCCTGGGGCCTTGCTGTGCCCGGCCGGGCCCCATGGGATCAGGCCCGGCCACCAGGCGCTCGCCATCGTGCCCCACCTCCAGGCCTGGCTCCAGAGGGGGGCCCCGGTGACCCGCATCCGGGCGAAGAAAATCTGGGTCCATAATTTTTCTTCTTCATAGAGGTCTTAGAGCTGCTCTTTGTCTGATCCCTCACCTAGGACCTGTTTGCCTTGGGAGACCCTACCAGGGGGAAGGAAGCCCCCGTACAACATAGCTCCTAGGATCATTGGGACACGCAAACTCCTCTACCACGATAAGGTGGCAGCTCAGAGAGTTGTTCATACTGCATTAATATATGCTACTTTTAAACTTTCATGCAGAGAAGGAAATCACAACTAAAAAAAAATCACTTTTTTTCATAGGGTGTTGATGTGGATATGTTTGCCTCAGCAAATTGATGGTTTGGGTGTGTGGCACCGAACGGAGATGTTCATATATGGAGTAAGCACTCTTCATTATCTAGCGGGTGACTTTTCAAATGATGCTACATACTAGCAGTAATGCTACTTTTTGGAGCAATGCTTTTGCTCCACATTTGACAAATTACGGTTGTCTGTTCGACATATTCCCACTTGAAGCCAAACCACCGCCAGACGATGGACCCCTGCTGTTTTTCTAGGGAATTAATTATTCCTTCATTTGTTACCAGATTCGCACACTTTCTCCCGTATTACCGCTAGCATCACAGCTAACATTACCCATGCTGCTAACTCTCTGGTCCACGAGGGCGTATACGTATGTGACGTATGACGTGACAGTATGTGACGTATGTAAGAAAGTGCGCTTGCTGTCTGTGAGAAGGAGAGACAAGAAAGAGCGAGGAGAGCCTGTAGTGTAATGCCAGCAGCTAAAAGCAACTGCGTGAGAACCTATACTTGAATATCACGATATAGTAATTTTCAATATCGCACAGAGACAAACCCGCGATATATCAAGCATATTAATATATCGACCAGCCCTACAGTATATGCTCAACAATTAAAATTGACCGGCAGTGTGAAAAAGGCCTAGTTAACCTAACATGTTTTTGAAAGAAACGCACACAAGCATGGTGAGAACATGCAAACACCACAGGCTAAGATATAACCCACAACCAGGGGTGGGTAGAGTAGCCAGAAATTGTACTCAAGTAAGAGTACTGTTACTTTAGAGATTTATTACTCAAGTAAAAGTAAGGAGCAGTCACCCAAATATTTACTTGAGTAAAAGTAAAAAGTATGTTGTGAAAAAACTACTCAAGTACTGAGTAACTGATGAGTAACCTGTTTGTTTAATGGTTACGGCAACAAATAATGCACAAAAACATAAAAATAGCAAGGAGCAAATTCAGAGCCAGGAATATCTCTTAAGCAACTAAAACAATAATATATATTAAATAATAGTACATTAAAATTTTAAAAAATTAAGGCATATTGAGCCACAATAACTTAACAGCACCACAGGCTCAGTAGGCATTCAATGATTGATTGATTGATTGAAACTCGTATTAGTAGATTGTACAGTACAGTACACATTCCGTACAATTGACCACTAAATGGTAACAACCCAATACGTTTTTCAACGTTAATCAATTACTTAATAAATGACCAAGTCGAGGTGATCTACCTCATATATACATATACATACACATCATATATTATATATATATATATATATATATATATATATATATATTATATATATATATATATATATATATATATATATATATATATACACACATACATACATTTATATATACAGTATATTATTATATTTATTTATTTTGCCGTTTTTGTTGACATGTTAAAGGTGTTTTAATGAATATACATGCATGTTTAACATATAGATTCCTATCTTTCATGAAGACAAGAATATAAGTTGGTGTTTTACCTGATTCTGATGACTTGCAATGTAGTTTTGATAATGTCCACGTTTTCAAATGGAGAGAAAAAAAGTTCCTCCTTTCCGTCTAATACTACATGAAACTCGTTGGTTTTTAACATCTTATTTGTCCAGCTTCCATATTCGTTTTTATACACTTTACAAGAAATACATTGGCGGCAAACTTCGTAGTTTGCTAGCTTATTTGCACTGGCTTCCGGAGACTCTTATTTTGTTAGCGCAGGCGCGATGGAGCGGCACTTTTATTGTGAAGACAGGAACTGTGCGATCAGTCTTTAGGCTTTTGACGGGAAGTACGGTTGAAATAAAAAGTGTCTTTTTTCATTTGCACTTTTGATTGATTGATTGAAACTTTCATTAGTAAATTGCACAGCACAGTTCATATTCTGCACAATTGACCACTAAATGGTAACACCCCAATAAGTTGTTCAACTTGCTTAAATCGGGTTTCACGTGTGACGGTCATGTGACTGCCTGGCTCTGTTTGATTGGTCCAACGTCACCAGTGACTGCATTTGATTGGTGAAACGCAGGCATGCGTAGATCCTATGTTGAAAAACCAAAACAAACATTAATAGATCGATAAAAAAAGTAGTGAGTAGCGAGCTGAATGTAGATAAATGGAGCGGAGTAAAAGTAGCGTTCCTTCTCTATAAATATACTCAAGTAAATGTAAAAGTATTTTGCATAAAAACTACTCTTAGAAGTACAATTTATCCCAAAAGTTACTCAAGTAGATGTAACGGCGTAAATGTAGCGCGTTACTACCCACCTCTGCCCACAACCCTTTTGGCTGTGAGGCAGACATGTTAACCCGATGTGCTGCCAAACGATACCAAAATTGGTGATCAAAAATTGCAAGAAAGCCAGGAGTGCAAACAGAAGTACATTGTAATTTTTGCAAAGCAATAACCATTCTTCTGCATAAACCAGGTAAGTTTTCTGATGTCAGTGTGTGCAAAGTTAACAAACAGTAGCATTTTTGGTCATTAAACAACTGAAAGTATATAAGTCATGAAAAATAAGTGCTGAATACAAGCTGCTAAAAAAAGTGTGAGCACACAGCAGACCCCAACTTGATGCTGTCTTGAGAGCCCCTCCCTGCCTTATTAGCGTGACTCACTTCCTAAAAGGAAATGGCCCTAAGGTCGGCACATTGACTGCGTCTGGGAATGCGTTAGTCCACTGCAATAGTTCTCTTTTTGGACTGTGGGCTGGGGAATACAGTCTATAGGCCAGGCCAGCGGAACATGTGCAAAATACATTTTTTGTGTTAAGTGGGGATTGGATCCTAATTTGCACCATGGGAGTTTTTTTTTTGTTAGTCAAAGTGGCAGCTTGCTGAACCGGAGCACAGAGGCAGAAAAATCAAACACAAAAGCAGAGAGCCACTTACACTCTTCACTCTCCACAGCAGCGTAGTTGCCAGCTTCCTTGAAGCTAATGTTGCCAACGTGTAGGACTCCGGCCACAATCTGAAGCACCATGGCACGGTCCACATCTGAAATGCCAATCACTTTCATGGCATGCTGAGGAGACACAGAGAAAAAGGTCACCTTTTATTGGTAGATGTCACAAATACACTTGCATTAAAAAGCATTAAAACTAAAGCATGGGTAAAAGTGATAACAGGGAAAATTGTGTACCATGGTCTCTTGGAAGTCATTTTTGTCGTCAATGTCTTCCACTTTGTAGGACCCAGACTGGTTGAGGTAAGTGTAATAATCCAAAGTTGTGATTCCCAGGCTATTTTTCTGCTCGCCACCGGCGCCCTCAATTAACTGCACACACAACAACATCATTATCATACAAGTTCACATCTGCATTCAATTTGCTCTTTCGCATTGAAAATACCCAAACAGTATTTTTTTCTTCAAGAAATGCACTCTAAATAACGTCTCTCCAAGTGAGTCAGAGCTTTTCTTCTGTCACTCAAGAGATACCCAAGTGAGCTTAAGATGCTAACTTTGAGGATAATAGTGAACTTTATAAAACAACCGGTAAGCAGATAATAACCTTTTTATAGTACTTTACCATTTTTAAATTCATGATTATAGAACTTCATTGTCATTTTATTTTTTCCAAAGACAGGTTTAACAAAATAACAGTGCTCTATCTAAACTTTGGGTTTGTGTCATATTTAGGTCATCACATTGCATATTTTGAAAATGATCAAATAATTAAGAAAGTTACTTTAGTTGAAGAATGGACACATTCTGACAAAAGCATTAGAGCACAACGGTAACATTCTGTGTAGTCGTTGTTGGTCTGCAACCCACAAAATGGCAGGCAAGGTGCAGGCCTTTTGTTAAGAATCAACCAAGGGAGCAGCATCAAAGTAGAACTGAAATAGTGCAGCAGAGAAGTGCACAAAAAGCTAACACGGACAGGAAGCATAGGGAAAGCCATGCAGCACATAAAAGAACAACGTACAACGATCCAGCCCTGTCCTATAAAGAAAGCTGCTTAAGAGGCATCCTGATTGGTAACCAGGCAAATGTTTCCTAGTTGTTACTGATGGCTTAAACGATACTGAAGCATCGATACTTTGTCAGGGACTGATGCCGTGTCTCTCGATGTGGATGTCACTTAAAGAAAAGAACATGTAACCGATACAGCTGTTGTATCATTTTATGGTAAAGCGGAAAAATGTGTTTGTCATGAGGGACAGCTTGTACTGTCTAAAGTCGGAAGAGGAGGCGTGTTGCGTTTGACATCGGTTTTCTTCTCCTTCATTGATCTAAATGGAACTAAGCAAATGGTCAAATTCCGAAATGTTGGATAATTTTGCTCTTATAGCAACAAATAAGGTAAATGTTATAATTTTGCAGTTTACTCTTTGGCTCATTGACCACAGTTGCGCATTTCATATTCTTTTCTGCACATCTATTTGTAAAAAAAACCCCAAACAATATTTGCACACTATTCTTTTTACTTGCTGATCAAAAGTAATGACTCATATTCCGGCAGATGGTGGATGACCAGTGCAGTGTTAATACAGCTAGTGAGTGTGCCAAACACACTCAGTGAGGCTTCATTTACCCATCACTACTGATCAGGGACAGGTGAAGGAGCCAGCGTTCAGACTAGAGACAAACAGGAAGTGGAAACATCAATAAAAGCACAGGAAGGGAAATAATACAAAACACAGGAACATAAATAAACATGGTGCAAAACCAGGACACAAGTATGCCTTAATAGACCTTTCTTTATGTACTGAGAACTCGAAATGGTGCACTGGAAACAGAAAATGACCTATAATGTCCATTATGTCATGTCTATAATGTCACTTTTAGGCCCAAACAGTGGTTGCTATGTTTGCATCCCAGTCAGGAGATTGAGAGTTTGGAGATAAGTTTGGCCATTTCTGTGTGAAGTTTGCGCCTTGCCCCTGTGTGTGCATGCACGGCTGTGTGCTTGCATGGTCGTGTGTGGCTGCGTACTTGTGTGTGTGTGTGTGTGTGAGAGAGATATTCTTCAGGTACTCCAGCTTCCTCTCACATTTTTTCATCATGCATGTTAGGTTAACTGCTACAGTAAATTGTCCTTAATTGCGAACAGTTTAACTTATTTGTATGAACTATATGTGTCCTGTGATTGGCTGGCGACCAGTCCAGAGTGTATGTCGCCTCTGACCCTAAATCAGCTGAGATAAGCTCTGTGACCCTTTAAAAATGGATTTATGTCTCGAAGGATTAGGAAATAAGTTGTAGTATAATTTTCTGATCTCTAATGTACTTCACTTTTTTAACTGTGGTTGTTGTGTACTTCACTTTTTTAACTGTGGTTGTTGTTAAAAGGATTTATAAATAAATCGATCCCTAAGAGGTGTGTCCAAATACAACCGCCTGATTTTTTTCTCCCAGACACTGTTGGTGAGCCAACTGTTTCCTCATGGTGCAGTCCGGGTCCAAAATAGCCCCCACCTGATAGAATATATGGAAACTCCTCTCGCCAGGATTCCGCATGACGACACGTGACTTCTCCAGAAGGAAGTTGGAGATTTTCCCGCCATCTGGTTCGCCGCCGCTGCTGAACTGGATCTCGAAGTATTTTCCCTGTTGGATAACAGAGAGACGTTTTCAACATTAGATTGGGCTGTATGGAGCTTACATACAGGAGCTGTGGCCTCTGACGTGCTGCTGGGTGTCTGTCAAGTGCGGAGTGTGTGCTTCATATGAACATTTTACTGACTTTCTTACCAGACGGGCAAGTAATGTAATATATTTTCCAGTCGCTTTCAAATAGTGAGTGCAGGACCGACAGAGAACAGAAACAGGATTTAGCCAAAGACGCTACCTCAAAAGTCGGTTGTTGGAGCCAAAATAAATACGACTTATCCAAAAGCGGACCTCAGCTCCCCAACTACTATGTTGTAATTTAACTATTAACTAAACCACACGGGTTTACAAAAAGTTCTGAGTATTTTGAAAACTTTTAAATATTTTGAAGTGATGGTTTAGTTTTTTCAAACATGCATATAAAGTTACACTGAAGTGTGTCTCGTGTTAAGTTACACAATTCTACATGTCTGAAAAGGAGTGTGAAGAAGCAGATCGTATTTAATCCTACTTTTTTTCTGTCACAGCAATTACTAATAACTTGTTCACTTCTTGTGTTCCAGTTTACCATTTTCTTTGTAATATACGATAGAGATATGTAATGGTACAGTATATTAAATTTGTGAATAGCCTTCATGGAATGAAGTGGTAATGCAACTTCAGAGTGCCTCAACTTAAAAGTGTTTTGAGATAAGAGCTATCTCTTTACTAATTTTAATGCTTTGCAAGAAAACATTGATTAACAAACATCCCTGCCATTAGCTGATGTAGCAAATGTCACAGTAAACCCTGTAAGATCCGCTCAAAACATCTCTTCTTATTTGCTAGCCTTAGCTTATAGCTACAGATGGACATAACTTAATTTTTCTAAACATGGTAACAAAGAAAGTGAATGTGAAGTCCAGTGCTGAGAAGACAAAATGGATTATATTCAATGAATCAAACAAAGAAATCATCAAAAACATGATTGATCGAGCGTGGAGCCAACTTGGCAAAGCAATTTAACCACTGCTAGTCTAGCCATAGCAGAATGAGTCTAATGCCAGCCAAAGATGGTAAAATAATATTAAAACGGAAGACATTTACCATTACCTCCATGCTTGGCACTCAGCATCAAGGCTAGGAATTGGGGGTTAAATCACCAAAATTATTCCTGAGCAAGCCCACCGTACTTTAACTTTAACTCTTTTAAAATATGGAAAAGCTGATGATGGCGTGTCCACTCTTTAAGGTAAAGTACTATACATTATTATTACATTACTTCAAAAACTACTGTAGTTGTTAGTGGTGCATTCTATTTTAACATTTTAATAATATTCTTGACTATTTTTTTTTTTAAGTTTGTTTTCCTTTTTAAAATGCATGATAAAATGGTGTTGTTTTGGGTGGAACAAGCAGCACTTAAATCAATTTCAATCAATGGGAAACTCTTTAGAGTTAGTTGATTACGCTCTTTGATTTGAGATAGAAGTGTTTTGAGTTAAGAGCTGTGTCACAGAACCAAACACAGGCTAAGAGTTGACAGTATAATATAACAAATGCTTCTCAATAAGTTAGTGTGAATTATTGTCAAGTCTTCTTACAAATCTACTTGAGTTGTTGTTCCTCACAGTCTTGGCGTTGCCAAAAGCCTCCAGCAGTGGGTTGGATTGCAGGATGATGTCTTTGACGTGCTGCAAAGACACACATGGACATTGTGAGGACATCTTATACACACAGCTGAGTGCATCAAGAGAAAACACCACATTCGCAAATGTCTCTGGAACTTCCTCCTCACACGTTAATGTACAACACACACACAGACAGAAAATCTGGAGGACATCTTACCTGGTGATTGAAATGACAGACTTGAAGCAAAAAAAATAATAAAACCTCGAGTTTTTTACACTGTAGATAAACATATAATCGTAATATTTCCACTAAACAGTACGTCTTTTTTTCTTTTTGCCATTTTTTGGCAACCTTTTCTATAGAATGTAAACAACAGTTTGGCGGGACCAAAAAAAGTTGAGTTAAGCTCATTATCCTCTCCAAATTTAAATGTTATCCCACTGCCATTGCAGCACAGGCATTTCCTCATCACATTTGGATATGTATCCAATCAAGAGACATGGACAGGACAATTGCTTATTTTGGGGGTTAACAGATGGCTAGAAGTGGTGGGCTTTATTAAGAAGAGGCTTTATCTTTTGTCATATAAACACACTACAACAAATTCAACATAGGTAAAATGTACCAAGCAGTTAAAAATATTTAAATAAAAAACCGGTACATATCAGCTTTTTCGTGAACATGACAAATCATTATTATCAGTGTGGTATTTATTACAACTTTACTTTCAGTGTGGGCCCAATCCTTTGCATATGCCACAGGTCATTAAAAAAAAGGTTTGGGTCGCACTTTCGATAACCCTGAATTAGATAAAGATGTCAAAAGCCTCATACTAAAAAAGATATATACACAGTGTATGTTCCCAATAATTAAAAAAAAGGTCTTGCCTGCACCCGAGGTCCGCCTCCTGACACTCTGGAGATGTAGCCCATTATGTATTTGGCCGCCACAGTCTTACCGGCTCCACTCTCACCACTAAAAAAGAGACAAAAACATATTACTTTTGTTTACTATTTTCCTATTCATGTTGTTTGATGTACTGAGTATGTAATAGTGTTATCTTTCGAAACATTTACATAGTACATAGTGCTTCAAGTGGCTTGTTCAGGTGATTAAACCACACTAAGTCATGTAATGTAACGTCAACATCTGACTTAAAGTGTTATTCTTATTTATTATATTTGTAACGGAGAGTCTTGTAAGGTGACAGCTACCTTAAAATGCTGGCATATCTTATTCAACAATTGCACTGTAAAAAAAAATCTGCACAAATTACGGTAACATACCCCCACCCGTGGTTGCCAGGAATTACCATAAAAAAATTGAGGGCCAATTTTAATATGTTACTAATGAGCCAATCTTCAAGTGCATGTCTTTGGATGTGGGATGAAGCCAGAGTACTTAGAGAGAACCCAGCCAGGCACGGAAAGAACACTCCACAGCTAAAGCCCCCCCGCCTGGGAATCGAACTCAAGCCCTCCTCACTTTGAGGAATGAGCGTTAGCCACAGTGCCTTTACTTTCACCAATTTTAATTAATAACTGTAAAATGCCTGTTTCCAAGAAATGTGAGCAGTACATAAAGAATATGTAGTAACTTTCATTGGACAACTCACAACATAGCCTTTCGCAACATGTTCCTTCGAGTGAGCCTTAAATGATGTTAAATACTGGAGCTGCTTGCAAACCGTTCCAACACACTTAAACATACAGGGTGGTTCATTTTGATGCAGTTTTCAATGGAGCACACAGACATAACCCCTCAATGTCTGAAACAACTTGCCACAAAGATAAACAAGAAAACATGTTGTTGAACAAAAGTTAACTAAGCTAATGCTTTAACACAAACCTCTAAAGCAACTAAGGTACGCTGTTAATTCAAATGTAAAATCTGCAAAATCTTTAATTTAGACAAAATAATGATACTCCTCTCTGAGCTGCTACCTTACCGTGGTAGAGGAGTTTGCGTGTCCCAATGATCCTAGGAGCTATGTTGTCTGGGGGTTTTCATGCCCCCTGGTAGGGTCTCCCAAGACAAACAGGTCCTAGGTGAGTGATCAGACAAAGAGCAGCTCAAAGACTTCTATGGAATTACAACGAAATGAACCCAGATTTCCCTCGCCCGGACGTGGGTCACCGGGGCCCCGCTCTGGAGCCAGGCCCGGAGTTGGGGCACGATGGCGAGCGCCTGGTGGTCGGGCCTGTTCCCATGGGGCCCGGCCGGGCACAGCCCGAAGAGGCAACGTGGGTCATCCCTCCAATGGGCTCACCACTCATAGGAGGGGCCATAGAGGTCGGGTGCATTGTGAGCTGGGCGGCAGCCGAAGGCAGGGCACTTGGCGGTCCGATCCTCGGCTACAGAAGCTAGCTCTTGGGACGTGGAACGTCACCTCACTGGGGGGGAAGGAGCCTGAGCTAGTGCGCGAGGTAGAGAAGTTCCGGCTGGATATAGTCGGACTCACCTCGACGCACAGCAAGGGCTCTGGAACCAGTTCTCTCGAGAGGGACTGGACCCTCTTCCACTCTGGCGTTGCCGGCAGTGAGAGGCGACGGGCTGGGGTGGAAATTCTGGTTGCCCCCCGGCTCAAAGCCTGTACGTTTGAGTTCAACCCAGTGGACGAGAGGGTAGCTTCCCTTCGCCTTCCGGTGGGGGGACGGGTCCTGACTGTTGTTTGTGCTTACGCACCAAACAGCAGTTCAGAATACCCACCCTTCTTGGGTACACTCGAGGGAGTACTGGAAAGTGCTCCTCCGGGTGATTCCCTTGTCCTACTGGGAGACTTCAACGCTCATGTTGGCAACGACAGTGAAACCTGGAGAGGCGTGATTGGGAAGAATGGTCGCCCAGATCTAAACCCGAGTGGTGTTTTGTTATTGGACTTTTGTGCTCGTCACAGTTTGTCGATAACAAACACCATGTTCAAACATTAGGGTGTCCATATGTGCACTTGGCACCAGGACACCCTAGGCCGCAGTTCCATGATCGACTTTGTAGTTGTGTCATCGGATTTGCGGCCTTATGTTTTGGACACTCGGGTGAAGAGAGGGGCGGAGCTTTCTACCGATCACCACCTGGTGGTGAGTTGGCTGCGATGGTGGGGGAAGATGCCGGACAGACCTGGCAGGTCCAAGCGCATTGGGAGGGTCTGCTGGGAACGTCTGGCAGAGTCTCCTGTCAGAGAGAGTTTCAATTCACACCTCCGGGAGAACTTTGAACATGTCACGAGGGAGGTGCGGGACATTGAGTCCGAGTGGACCATGTTCCGAACCTCTATTGTCGAGGCGGCTGATTGGAGCTGTGGCCGCAAGGTTGTTGGTGCCTGTCGTGGCGGTAATCCCAGAACCCGTTGGTGGACACCAGCAGTGAGGGATGCCGTCAAGCTGAAGAAGGAGTCCTATCGGGTTCTTTTGGCTCATAGGACTCCGGAGGCAGTGGACGGGTACCGACGGGCCAAGCGGTGTGCAGCTTTAGCGGTCGCGGAGGCAAAAACTCGGGACATGGGAAGAGTTCGGGGAAGCCATGGAAAACGACTTTCGGACGGCTTCGAAGCGATTCTGGACCACCATACGGCGCCTCAGGAAGGGGAAGCAGTGCACTATCAACACCGTGTATGGTGCGGATGGTGTTCTGCTGACTTCGACTGCGGATGTTGTGGATCGGTGGAGGGAATACTTCGAAGACCTCCTCAATCCCACCAACACGTCTTTCTTTGAGGAAGCGGTGCCTGGGGAATCTGTAGTGGACTCTCCTATTTCTGGGGCTGAGGTCGCTGAGGTAGTTAAAAAGCTCCTCGGCGGCAAGGCCCCGGGGGTGGATGAGACCCGCCCGGAGTTCCTTAAGGCTCTGGATGCTGTGGGGCTGTCTTGGTTGACAAGACTCTGCAGCATCGCGTGGACATCGGGGGCGGTACCTCTGGATTGGCAGACCGGGGTGGTGGTCCCTCTCTTTAAGAAGGGGGACCGGAGGGTGTGTTCCAACTATCGTGGGATCACACTCCTCAGCCTTCCCGGTAAGGTTTATTCAGGTGTACTGGAGAGGAGGCTTCGCCGGATAGTCGAACCTCGGATTCAGGAGGAACAGTGTGGTTTTCGTCCTGGTCGTGGAACTGTGGACCAGCTCTATACTCTCGGCAGGGTTCTTGAGGGTGCATGGGAGTTTGCCCAACCAGTCTACATGTGCTTTGTGGACTTGGAGAAGGCATTCGACCGTGTCCCTCGGGAAGTCCTGTGGGGAGTGCTCAGAGAGTATGGGGTATCGGAATGTCTTATTGTGGCAGTCCGCTCCCTGTATGATCAGTGTCAGAGCTTGGTCCGCATTGCTGGCAGTAAGTCGGACACGTTTCCAGTGAAGGTTGGACTCCGCCAAGGCTGTCCTTTGTCACCGATTCTGTTCATAACTTTTATGGACAGAATTTCTAGGCGCAGTCAAGGCGTTGAGGGGTTCCGGTTTGGTGGCCACGGGATTAGGTCTCTGCTTTTTGCAGATGATGTAGTCCTGATGGCTTCATCTGGCCGGGATCTTCAGCTCTCACTGGATCGGTTCGCAGCCGAGTGTGAAGCGACCGGAATGAGAATCAGCACCTCCAAGTCCGAGTCCATGGTTCTCGCCCGGAAAAGGGTGGAGTGCCATCTCCGGGTTGGGGAAGAGACCCTGCCCCAAGTGGAGGAGTTCAAGTACCTAGGAGTCTTGTTCACGAGTGGGGGAAGAGTGGATCGTGAGATCGACAGGCGGATCGGTGCGGCGTCTTCAGTAATGCGGACGTTGTATCGATCCGTTGTGGTGAAGAAGGAGCTGAGCCGGAAGGCAAAGCTCTCAATTTACCGGTCGATCTACGTTCCCATCCTCACCTATGGTCATGAGCTTTGGGTCATGACCGAAAGGATAAGATCACGGGTACAAGCGGCCGAAATGAGTTTCCTCCGCCGGGTGGCGGGGCTCTCCCTTAGAGATAGGGTGAGAAGCTCTGCCATCCGGGAGGAGCTCAACGTAAAGCCGCTGCTCCTCCACATCGAGAGGAGCCAGATGAGGTGGTTCGGGCATCTGGTCAGGATGCCACCCGAACGCCTCCCTAGGGATGTGTTTAGGGCACGTCCAGCTGGTAGGAGGCCACGGGGAAGACCCAGGACACGTTGGAAAGACTATGTCTCCCGGCTGGCCTGGGAACGCCTCGGGATCCCCCGGGAAGAGCTAGACGAAGTGGCTGGAGATAGGGAAGTCTGGGCTTCCCTGCTTAGGCTGCTGCCCCCGCGACCCGACCTCGGATAAGCGGAAGATGATGGATGGATGGATGGATGGAAAATAATGATACTGTACCGTACATTTTTGAGTATTTGCTTGCTTGTGACATTACAGTATTTGCAAATGCATTGTACAATTTTTCATTATTCTCAGAGTGAATTAATGTGTTATCTATGTATAATAACCATAGTAATTTAGGTAATCAACTGTTTCTTGGTTTTACTGTTGCTATTTAACAATTGCTTGCCTTAGTTTTAAACAGTCTTTTTTTAACAGTGTTCAAGGAATTTCCAATGTTAGATTTTTTTTGTCTTCTTTTCGTTGTTCTGTATTATACTGTTTTTAATGTAACCTTGCTGCTGCCCTCTTGGTCAGGTCTCCCTTGGAAAAGAGATCTTTGATCTAAAGGGGATTTTACCTGGTTAAATAAAGGCTAAATAAAATAAATAAAACTGTAAAAGTAAATTAAAAAAAAAATAAAGGATGACAGTTGACATAGTGCAAGGTAACTATATAGGAGGAAAGGACAGCAGCAGGAAACTTGGGAGGTACTTTTGTTTATGTCTAAATCTCCTCGGACAGAACATTGTCGTCAAGTGCTCAAAAAAAATCAAGCGCACACTTTCTGCCTTCACATTGACAATGGTTGTGTCTTGACTGCGCTAAGAAAATTAGGTTCTGACAAAAATTTTTTTACATCTTTAGATTATTATTTTGCACTTGAAGAAACAATACACTAAAAAAATTTGCAGTGGTGGAATATTGCAGTACTAGGACCTTTCAACTCCCTTCTTTTAAAAAAAATTGCACTTTTGAGACCCGAGAGTCTTGCTTACATTTCAAGTTTAAACTATCCAATTTACAAGTTTGCACTTATAGCCTGTTTATGCTGAAGAAAACAATTTTGTATCAGAGTTGATACGTTTTCAGTTATATTATTATTATTATTAAGTTTAGATCGAATCAAATCACGATTAATAATTTTGGAACCTTATAAATCGATTTAGTAAATTGGCCACGATACCAGTCTGTGGAGTGGGGCGTGGCCCATACGTTCCCTGCGGGCGGGGTATGTGCAGGGGCCAGCCACGAAGCGGCAACAGGTGAGTGGATACCTCAGCTGGAACGAGTTATCTAATCACCTGTTCCTTTATTTGGCAGCTTTGGAGACTATGAGAGGGCAGAAGGAGGCAGAGAGCTGCACAGCAGGACGAGAACTGTTGTTTGGGAGCTGAAACGCAGAAGCCGAACTGTTGTGTGAAAAAAGGAAAATAAAACTGTGTGAAACTCTGAAGCTGGCAGTGGTGTGATCCTGTCTACCCGACGAACACGGGAGGGGAGAGGAGGAAACCTTCCACACAGTCATAGTACTGACATAAATGACCATTTTTAACCAGCAGAGCTACGTTCGATAACATAAATTTAATACGTAGTCTCAAGATCAAACTTGAAAGGGAGTATGAAGTAGTTACCATGGCCACTGCCGAAAAGGCTGCGACGACAAAGTAACAAACTCTTGACTTCCTGAGTAAAGACAAATATCCAAGAAAAAACGAACAGGCAAAAATAATCACTTTAGAGGTGGTTAAATGTATTGCTTCTAATAACCAACCCAATTTGGTTGTGAAGAATGGGGGGTTTTGCCGTCTTGTCTTCTACAACAGATGTCTTTAACAGGTGGACCATAAGGTAATTTTAAGTACTGTAGGGCGGTCGTGACATTTTTTTTTTATTTGACTTTTTTATATTCTCTCAGAAATGTCTTGTCTTTTCAAAATGTGCCGTTTTGTGGGCGTCTTATTTATGTCCTGAAGCCCTGTAATGTTTGTCTGATCTTGAATGGGATTGTGCTGAAAAGTTTTATTTTCCTGAAGGAACTCTCCTGAAGGAATAAATAAAGTACTATCTAATCTAATCTTTTCAGGCCAATCCCCCTTCGACTGCATCTCCTTTTCGTCAACCATGTAGTAACTTTTAGAGCTTTGAAGTCGACACAGATATTAATCCGAACTCCATGCTAATTCACATTACAAATGGCAACGGTGCCCCACAACAAGAGAATAGAGAAAAATAAGGAATTTATTGACTACAACTTTGTACGATATATAAATAAAAAAGGGTGGACTTGCGCAAAGCTCTTCGGGTAAACCCCCACCATATATGGAGATATCAGCTTATGTCCCAGTAACTAAGGCAAATTAGGACACCAAAATTTCAAATGGCTCATTTATGAAAAGGAAAAAGTGTTTAACCAATATCTCCCCTACGTCTCTATGGTTTGAAATACTATTTTCAGGAGTTATGGTATCCCAAATACACAAAAACAGGTGCAACTGGTATGAAAAATTGGTTTGACAGTTAAGTTCTGGTTAAAGCATGCCTACATACATACTACATTCTTAAAATTAATAAATAAAATGGAGTGGGACAGGCGACGACATGATTCTCCTGTTGAGTGCACGCTTAGTGTTCATCTCTATTCCCATACACTACACACTACTTTCCCTCATTGACTTTCAGGTCACAGTTATTTAGACGCTTGTGGCTTGGCATCGGACGACTGCTGTTTTTTCTCCTGCGCCTTCAAGTTGAGCTGGCTCGGTAAATGCTGTGTGAGAAACACAGCTGCAGCCTGTTAGCGGCGGCCAGAGGAAGTCATGGGAGCCACTCTTCTATTAACCCTCCCCCTGTAGTCCAGAACCTCGTCAGCTCGGTCAGGGCCTCCTCGCAACACACTTAAGTGCTCACGGAACAAGTTTTTTTATCTGCCTTCTATTTTTAAGCAAATAAGTTATCGGCGTGGTGGGAGTTAATTGCAGATATTTATCAACCAAACCAAGATAACAATTAACTTCCATTAATCATTACTGACATTAACTCAAAAGGGAGACAACAGCAATATGTAACCTCACAGAACTGTGTGATCTATAAATTATATTGAACATTTTTCACACCTGGATGAAGTATTGTCTGGTTTCATGTTGTCTTGTCATTTCCTGTTTTATTTTGAAAGATTAACTCTCCCTCTTGTTTCAGGTCACTTGCCCTTCCTCCTGTTTCACTCGTCTGATGTCTCTCTTGATTGCCTGATTGTGCGCTCCTGTCACCCTTCCTCATGTGTATAAATGTCTGGTCCTCCTCTTGTCTTGTGCCAGAGTATATCGTCTCGCTACGTGCCTCCAGCCCTGTCCACAGCCTTGAACCAAGTTTTGCTAAGTATTGCCTTGCCTTATTTATTGATTTATTTGTTTCCTCTGAGAAAGAGTGATTTTGTTTGCTAAAGTTTTTGGTCAAAAATGATGTGTTTAATTTCAGTGCTTTGCCTTCCTTTTTTTCCCCTCCTCTTGCAGCGCTTTACTTTGTAGTTATCTCAGCGTTTTATAGCTTACTTTCTGTTTGAAGTTTCTTGTCTCCTCTGCGTGAGTGATTTACTTTTTTTAGCTAATCATAGATTGTTGTTCTTTTTGTTATCAGATTCGTGTGTTTTTTGCTATTGCCTTTTTCCTCCGTATGGAGTGATTTTCTGTTTATAGCGTTTTGCCTATGTCTTTTGTTATCATAGATTCTATAGCCGCTTTGCTTTAATCACTCTGTTCTAAGAGAGTTTAAAGAAAACTGTTAAATAAAGCCTGTGTCAATTGTCCCCCTTCTGCACCTGAGTCCTCATTCTCGCCAAGGTTTAACAAAATTAGAAAAGCACAGGGAGAACACAGACCCTCGCCATAATCTACATCCCAATAGTAAAACAAAGTCCTGAATCCACATACTGATCTCAATCAGCACATTTTGCGTATTCCAATTATAACATCTTGTAAAAGTTTAATCAAAATATGCCTGTAGCGTGTTGATTAGGGAGGTTGCGATCCGGGCTAATGTCGTGCCAATTCCGATCATGAGTGAGATCGGCCAAAATAGTAATACTACCCTCACTATCAACACCACCAATTTAAGGATCTCTCCAGTCTCCTCTTATGTGTTGTGTACTGACTGACTGTGACAATAAGGAAACACCAACAATTGTTACAATATTATCCTCTCTCTAGACTCTTATTGATCTACCTATTAATGTCTTGTTAGTAGCTGCTTCGATTCTGCTGAAACGTGGTTCCATCTACACTTCTTAAAGTTTACTAAGCACCTGTTTTGTGGTGTTTTTTCAAGCTTTGTTAGCTTAGCTTTTATCATGCCTAGTGAAAGGTTTTCTTTTGATGTTTATCCCTGTTCTCTATGGATAATAATACTTGATCATGATATTTAAGATACTAAGAAATGCAGTTTATTTGCTGTAATAAATGGTAAATGGGTTGTACCTGTACAGCGCTTTTCTACCCCTTTTTAAAGAGCCCAAAGCGCTTTGACAGTATTTCCACATTCGCCCATTCACACACACATTAACACACTGACGGGTGACTATTGCTAGTTTAGAGAAGCAGCTTTACATTGTGTAGGGAGACATATAATAAGCTGTTTGTCGCTTGTGAGCCAGAGAGGATTGGTGTTTGTGATCGCCATCAAAAGGCATTAGTCAGCAATGGCCAATCACATACTTTTTTACGAAAATTGGTAGCCATCACCAATGAAAACAAATATTTTTAGCAAGTTCAAAACAGCTTAGTCCAACTTGGTTTTGTTCACAAATCCACACATAATTAATTCTAATAACCATCTTAATCCAAAATATTATATTTGTTAAATAAATATTTTAGAGCTAAATATATACATATATAGTTCATGTTTGGACATAAGCAAAACTTAAAGGCAATGTAATGGTCATACACTCTCACTCACAACATAAGACAGTGATCCTCAAACTGTGGTACATGTACCACTTGTGGGACCAGGGCTCCTTCTAGTGGTATGCCAAATAATCACTTGATGTATTGAAACACAGTGTAAGAGTTAAAACAGTGAGTAATGTTACAGTGGCCACAAATATTCAACACGTTTGTTAAATTAAACATCTGCCCTTTTTTTATAAAGAACACTTAGGCCTACTACACTACTGTATTTTAATGTTGGTCCTTATAGTGGTACTATTCAAATTAAAACATTTAGCCTTTAAAAAAACTAATACTTCCCAGTTATGATTGACACTGTTAATGATTTCACATAACTATTTAGTTCAGTAAACTAGCACTACTGCTCCTGAATTGCTGCACACAATAGGGTAAAAATACGCCATACGATTCACCCCTACTGTGTAGTCTGAGCCATTCTTTTTCTGAAAAACACCACATAGTAGGACTGTAATAAAAATCACATAAGTTGGACTGATTTGAAATTTGTCATACAGCTTGATGCACTCTAAAAACACACTCTGTAACTTTAGTGTGTGACACAATTGTCACCAAATTCAGCACATTAAGGGACTGACAAGTACATGTATGTGCATGATAGAAAGACGGCCAACAAATACACTATATTGCCAAAAGTTTTTGGCCACCCATTCAAATGATCAAAATCAGGTGTCCGAGTCACTTGGCCAGGCCACAGGTGTATAAAAGTAAGCACTTAGGCATGGAGACAAACGTTTGTGAACGAATGGGCCGCTCTCAGGAGCTCAGTGATTTCCAACATGGAACTGTCATAGGATGCCACTTGTGCAACAGTCCAGTTGGGAAATTTCCTCGCCCCTAAATATTCTTAAGTGCACTGTCGGCTTTTATTATAAGAAAATGGAAAAGTCTGGGAACAACAGCAACTCAGCCACAAAGTGGTCGGCCACGTAAACTGACACAGAAGGGTTAGCGGAAGCTGAAGCGCGTAGTGCAAAGAGGTCGCCGACTTTCTGCACAGTCAGTTGCTACAGAGTTCCAAACTTCATGTGACCATTCAATTAGCCCACATACAGTACGCAGAAGTACGCAGAGAGCTTCATGGAATGGGTCTCGATGGCCGACCAGCTATATCTAAGCCATACATCACAATGTCCAGGTTGCGGCGTACAAACATACGCCACAACCTTGTAAACAGCCTTCCCAGAAGAGGTGACGGACGGACGGGGAAGGGGGTGGGTTGGTGTCTGTGGTGAAGTAGGCTGACTTCGTCGCGTGAAGAAGCCTCCAATTTATGGTTGTGTTTTCCGCTCCATTTGCTGAATGCCGATATACGATATATATCTCGATATTTTTTCCGGAAAGTAAAAACAACGCACAAAACTGTCCTACTTACCTACAGTTCTACTTACCTCAGATACTATGTCATTATTATGACTTAGTAAGTAAATATTTTGACTTAGTAATTTACTAAGTCAAAATTACAAAATAATGACATACTAAGTAAAAATAATCATTTACTAAGTCAAATTAATGACTTACTGTAAGTAAGCGTTTGCAATAAGCATTTGAAAAAAAGAGTTAAAAGTGGGGCCACATGCTGACGTATGCTCAACTCATCATGCTTAATTTATTACAGCATTTGGGACGCCTGTAGTTGATTTTTATCATGTAAATATTATATTTTTATCAACATGTGATAGCAGGGACCCTGCCATTCAAAACTAGGCTGCTACATTACTAATGATTAATGTAACTATAGCTGAAAAAATAGTAGAATAGCAGAGACTATTCATCCCTGAACACCATGAAGTCCGTGTAGGCTTTATGATGCAGTTACATTGTTATATAAACTATCAGAGACAGCTTCAGGCAACTCTTCATTTAACATAATGTCATTTTTTGCTGTTTCAACACAGCTCAATCAACACAGAAAAGGGTGAAGGGAAATAACTTAGTTGTTAACTGTAGGTCAATAATGCTTGTCTTTCTCTTTTTATGTGGAGCGCGCACACACACACACGTGCACGCACACTCACTTATGCACGCACACACAGTGAGCTAACATTACACTAAAAGAAAATTAGCATTCACCTCAAGGACTGCGAGCGAGCTGAGCTGCCGCTTATGTGTCTACAACATCAACGGGCTCAGTGATGTTACTAGTAGTTGAGGACTGGGAAGTGTTTATTATAATTTGGGGGGAGTCTGCTGCCTTATGCTTACCTGCTAAACACCTTTCTGCTCCCCACCATGAGCACTGACTCCATGCGCTCTGAATACGCACTGCTGATTGGCTGTTACCGCTCTGCGTGTAACCAATCAGATGCTTCTGTGGGTGGGACAATGCTGGGGTGCACCAGCAGCACAGCAGAGAGAAGTACTGACATGGCTTGTTAAGACGTTAGTTTAGGTGGTGGCACTTTGTTGTTAAAGCGGCCGCCTTAACAACAAGCGCTGCAGGAAAAACCCTGATGCTGAATGATCAGAAGTACATAATATTGTGAGTATGGCCATGTCTTACCAAAATTGTATTTCATGTTTTGTTTTTTTTAAACACTTTATTTACCTATGAATAAAGTAAACATTAAGTAATGGCGGTTGAGAACATGCTAACTAGCAGTTGATCGGCTTCAAAATAATGCAGTGTTACTAAATCAAAAGCAGATCAGCCTCTGGAAATAAGCTCATTGCATTCTTAAAACTAAGAACCAAGCAGGTTTGCTCCCCTGGAAATTTAAGGCACGTGACATGGCGACATGCTTCATACACACTACATCATGCTGGCATTGGATTGCCAGCATTCTATTATTGCTGCTGAATTTCCCTTATATTGATAATTTTCCAACAATATAGTGAAAATAGGAAACACATGCCAGTGCTGACCACACTGCCTGGCTAGCAGTTTGCAGCAGCCTTTTGTGTTGGCCTCGTCATAACACCACTTGCATGCTTTTGTTTGCTGATTTAGTCCATCATATAATCCACCTCTGCGCCTTTATGTGGGAAACTGAACTAGTTCACTGTGCAAACAACAGACTAAAGTGCTGAAGCAGGAATCATTCATCATGAGGTAAGCACTATAGGAACCACGGCGGTCAGGTGAGTGGACCATAAGATAAAAGGCCCCATCATGACACAACACTTCTCAGCACAACTCCATCCAGAATAAACCAACTACTCCTGCATGAAACGGACTGAAAAAGCCCCTTAGATCCAGAGACACATCAATGCAGAGGAAAGAATCACGCAGGTGCCCTTCCTGTTATTTCAAACTTGAAAGCAGGAAACACAACTTTGGCTGCACATATCTTGAAGATACATGTGTACAATTGCAATTAGTGCATGTTTCTTTACGATCAGACTAAACAAATAATATGATGGGAAAACAAAAAAGTCATTGGCAGTCAGTTGCCTGCAATGATGCGGCGGAACTGGTTGGGTTTGTTCTAATGCACCTCTCCCTCTCATCATCACATGATGACATAACATCTAACACAACAGGTTGTACAGATTATCATCTCAAATTTTTATTCTGAAAATTTTTGTTTGTTAGATGAACAACTGAACCTGACAGATACTGATAATTCATATCTCCTGATGTGGTATTCAGGGTATCACATTCCTTCACTGATTGGACTATTCTTACCTAATAATGACACATTGGTTTTCTCGGTCAATCATCATGTTTCTGTACATGTTGTCTGCCAGTGCATAGATGTGAGGTGGGTTCTCATACTGGGCCTAATGGGAGGAAGAGAATATTAGAAATGAGAGATCTGTTTAAGCATTATGCAGTTTACAAATTTGCTAAATTAATCTCACTGTGTTGTAACCTTCTGTTACTGTCCCAGATCATAGTGAAAACCCAAGTGAGCAATACTGTTGTTTCTTTCCACTTAAAAAAAAAACAAAAGTTTTTTTTTATTACATGTCTCTTTATTTATTTCTCCGGCATAATAACTTTATCAGTATTTATTGCCACCTTTCCCAACTTCTTTGTCACGTGTTGCTGGCACAAATTCTAAAGTTAATGATTATTTGCACAAAAAAAAATGGTAATCAGTTTGAACATCAAATATGATGTCTTTGTGGCATATTCAACTGAATATGAGTTGAAAATGATTTACAAATCATTGTATTCCGTTTATATTTATATCGAAACAGGGTTTGTATCTTGCACTACTGGCTCCTCTGTTAAATAAAATAGGGCTCCCTGAAAAATGTAGTTAAATAGCCCTGACCCTAAAAAATACCAAAACATATGTTCAAATGACACTTTAAAACTGTGCTTCTTAAATATTTTCTGTTACGCTTCTAAATTAAATTAATTAGTAAATTCACTCATAATAAATAGTTTAGCATTTTTGTTGGTGCCAAGGCAACCTTCATTCGCTGACTTTGCTGGTCTAAATTATGGAAGGACAAGCCATGACGCAACTCATGTCATGCTAGCATCAGAGCTGTCGACTGTCTTTAAAAAATAAGTTTATTTAGGAGACATGATGTTGGGTGATGTACTGCAAACATTTTTTTAAAAAAAGGTTATTTTTACATTAATCTCATGCAGAACACAAGTCACAGTAACATTTATTTTCGGTGCATTAGCATTGGCCAGGTCTGGAAATAAACTACAGCTCCCAGAATCCTCTGCACAACGTGGGGCTCATAAGTGGGGGCATGGTGGAATGCCATAGGCAGGAAGTGAAGTGTGTTCAATAAGAGCAACTGTTTTTTTGGACATTTCCTGAAATATTTAAGCAAACTCTATCCATACGTCTTTGAGTTATGTTGCTATCAAATAAACAAACAAACCCTGTGGAAAACATAACTTATTTGGCAGAGGTAAGAAAGTCGAAGTGCGCATCTTTAGTTTCGAAATTGCCACGGAGCCAGTGGTTCAATACGCAGCCACGGCCCGGTGCCCGGAGGTAATCACCCAAAAAACAGGTTTAGCGGGAGAATTATGAGGAAACTGAAAAACTATTTGATATATCCTCAATTCATCCATCCTTTTTTCCAATGCTTGTTTCTTTGAATGTCATGCGGGAGTTAGAGTCTATCCGAAGGCAGCATACACTCTGGACATTTCGGCTTCTCATCATCCAGAGAAGATTTTTGAAGCCAACAAAGCCAGACATCAGTTTGTGAGGTGTTGACATTATTATAAGTGAAATTGTTAACTCTTCAGAGAAACAACATATTTTGGAATGATATAAAAAATGTTCTCTGTGAAAGACACTGCTTGTCAGAAAGTAAAATTTGAAAGACACCAAAGTGAACATTGTTGTGTTACTGCTGGACGTTTACATTGTCACTTTAAGACACGTAATTAAGTATTTTTTAAATGTTTGTAGTAATAAATATGATACCATACACACATATACAAATGGATGTACATGTATATCATTATATAGATATATATATATATATATTTATAAATATATACACATATACATCTATATATGTACATATATACACACACATATATATATATACATATATGTATCTATACATATAGATGTATGCACACGCACGCGCGCACACACACATATACATATACATATATATATATATATATATATATATATATATATATATATATATATGATTGATATGATAATGATTAATATTTTCCAACATTCAATCTGGCATAGATATACATATATATCTACAAATATATACACATATACATGTATATACACACATATATATATATATATATATCCATCCATCCGTTTTCTACCGCTTATTCCCTTTTGGGGTCGCGGGGGGCGCTGGCGCCTATCTCAGCTACAATCGGGCGGAAGGCGGGGTACACCCTGGACAAGTCGCCGCTATATATATATATATATATATATATATATATATATATAGAATATATATTTATATATATGCAAACCCCGTTTCCATATGAGTTGGGAAATTGTGTTGGATGTAAATATAAACAGACAATGATTTGCAAATCCTTTTCAACCCGTATTCAATTGAATGCACTACAAAGACAAGATATTTGATGTTCAAACTCAAACTGTTTTTTTTTTTGCAAATAATAATTAACTTAGAATTTCATGGCTGCAACACATGCCGAAGTAGTTGGGAAAGGACATGTTCACCACTGTGTTACATCACCTTTTCTTTTAACAACACTCAATAAACGTTTGGGAACTGAGGAAACTAATTGTTGAAGCATTGAAGGTGGAATTATTTCACATTCTTGTTTTATGTAGAGCTTCAGTCGTTCAACAGTCTGGGGTATCCGCTGTCGTATTTTACGCTTCATAATGCGCCACACATTTTCGATGGGAGACAGGTCTGGACTGCAGGCGGGCCAGGAAAGTAACCACACTCTTTTCTTACAAAGCGACGCTGTTGTAACACTTGTCTTGCTGAAGTAAGCAGGGGAGTCCATGATAACGTTTCTTGGATGACAACCTTTGTTGCTCCAAAACCTGTATGGACCTTTCAGCATTAATGGTGCCTTCACAAATGTGTAAGTTACCCATACCTTGGGCACTAATACACCCCCATACCATCACAGATGCTGGCTTTAGAACTTTGCGCCTATAACAATCCGAATGGTTATTTTCCTCTTTGTTCTGGAGGACACCACGTCCTCTGTTTCCAAATATAATTTGAAATGTGGACTCGTCAGACCACATAACACCTTTCCACTTTGCATCAGTCCATCTTAGGTGAGCTCCGGTCCAGCCAAGCTGGCAGCGTTTCAGGATATTGTTGATAAATAGGTTTGGCTTTGCATAGTAGAGTTTTAACTTGCACTTAGAGATGTAGCGACCAACTGTAGTTTCTGACAGTGGTTTTATGAAGTGTTCCTGAGCCCACCTGGTGATATCCTTTACACACTGATGTCGGTTTTCAATGCAGTACTGCCTGATGGATCAAAAGTCCTTAATATCATCGCTTCTGTGCAGTGATTTCTCCAGATTCTCTGAACTTTTTGATGATTTTACGGACCGTAGATGGTAAAATCCCTGAATTCCTTTCAATAGCTCGTTTTGTAATATTGTTCTAAAACTGTTCGACAATTTGCTAACAAAGTGGTGACCCTCACTACATCCTTGTTTGTGAATTACTTAGCATTTCATGGAAGCTGCTTTTATACCCAATCATGGCACCCAACTGTTTCCAATTAGCCTGCACACCTGTGGGATGTTCCATATAAGTGTTTGATGAGCATTCCTCAACTTTATCAGTATTTATTGCCACCTTTCCCAACTTTTTTGTCACATTTTGCTGGCATCAAATTCTAAAGTTACTGATTATTTGCAAAAAAAAAATGTTTATCAGTTTGAACATCAAATATGTTGTCTTTGTACCATATTCAACTTAATATGGGTAGAAAATGATTTGAAAATCATTGTATTCCGTTTATATTTACATCTAACGCAATTTCCCAACTCATATGGAAACAGGGTTTGTATATATATATATATATATATATATATATATATATATATATATATATATATATATATATATATATATATATATATAGTGGGTATGGAAAGTATTCAGAGCCCCTTAAATTTTTTACTCTTTGTTAAATGGCACCCATGTGCTAAAATCATTTAAGTTCATTTTTTTCCCTTTTAAAGTATACACAGCACCCCATATTGACAGAAAAACATAGAATTGTAGACATTTTTACAGATTTGATAAAAAAGAAAAACTGAAATATCACATGGACATAAGTATTCAGACCCTTTGCTGTGACACTTGTATATTTACCTCAGGTACTGTCCATTTCTTCTGATCATCCATGAGATGGTTTTACACCTTCATTGGAGTCCAGCTGTGTTTAATTCTAATGATTGGACTTGATTAAGGAAGCCACACACCTGTCTATATAAGACCTTACAGCTCACAGTGCATGTCAGAGCAGATGAGAATCATGAGGTCGAAGGAACTGCCTGAAGAGCTCAGAGACAGATTTGTGGCAAGGCACAGATCTGGCCATGGATACAAAAAAATGTCTGCTGCACTTTTAAGTTCCCAAGAGCACAGTGGCCTCCATAATCCTTAAATGGAAGACGTATGGGATGACAAGAACTCTTCCAAGAGCTGGCCGTCCAACCAAACTGAGCAATCGGGGGAGAAGAGCCTTGGTGAGAGAGGTAAAGAAGAACCCAATGATCACAGTGGGTGAACTCCAGAGATGCAGTGAGGAGATGGGAGAAAGTTCAAGAAAGTCAACTAACTGCAGCCCTCCACCAGTCAGGGCTTTATGGCAGAGTGTCCCGACGGAAGCCTCTCCTCAGAGTAAGCCACATGAAAGCCCGCATAAATTTGCCAAAAAACACATGAAAGACTCCCAGATTATGATAAATAAGATTCTCTGGTCTTAATTGTGGAGAAAACCAGGCACCGCTCATCACCTGCCCAACACCATCTCTACAGTCAAGTGTGGTGGTGGGAGCATCATGCTGTTAGGGTGTTTTGCAGCTGCAGGGACAGGACGACTGGTTGCAATTGAAGGAAAGATGAATGCGGCCAAGTACAGCGATATCCTGGACGAAAACCTTTTCCAGAGTGCTGTGGACCTCAGACTGGGCCGACGGTTGACCTTCCAACAAGACAATGACCCTAAGCACACAGCTAAAATGACGAAGGAGTGGGTTCGGAACAACTCTGTGACTGTTCTTGAATGGCCCAGCCAGAGCCCTGACTTGAACCCAATTGAGCATCTCTGGAGAGACCTCAAAATGGCTGTCCACCAACATTCACCATCCAACCTGACAGAACTGGAGAGGATCTGCAAGGAGGAATGGCAGAGGATCCCCAAATCCAGGTGTGAAAAACTAGTTGCATCATTCCGAAGAAGACTCACGGCTGTATTAGCTCAAAAGGGTGCTACCACTCAATACTGAGCAAAGGGTCTGAATACTTATGTCCATGTGATATTTCAGTTTTTCTTTTTTAATAAATCTGTAAAAATGTCTACAATTCTGTGTTTTTCTGTCAATATGGGGTGCTGTGTGTACATTAATGAAGAAAAAAATGAGCTTAAATGATTTTAGCACATGGCTGCAATTTAACAAAGAGTAAAAAATTTAAGGGGGTCTGAATACTTTCCGTTACTATGTATATATATATATATATATATGTATATATATATATATATATATATATATATATATATATATATATATATATATATATATATATATATACACAAACCCCGTTTCCATATGAGTTGGGAAATTGTGTTAGATGTAAATATAAATGGAATACAATGAAGTTCAAATCATTTTCAACCCATATTCAATTGAATGCACAACAAAGACAAGATATTTGATGTTCAAACTCATAAACTTTTTTTCTTTTTCCAAATAATAATTAACTTAGAATTTCATGGCAGCAACACGTGCCAAGTAGTTGGGAAAAGGCATGTTCACCACTGTGTTACATTACCTTTTCTTTTAACAACACTCAATATACGTTTGGGAACTGAGGAAACTAATTGTTGAAGCATTGAAAGTGGAATTCTTTCTCATTCTTGTTTTATGTAGAGCTTTAGTCGTTCATCAGTCCGGGGTCTCCGCAGTCGTATTTTAAACTTCATAATGGGCCACACATTTTCGATGGGAGACAGGTCTGGACTGCAGGCGGGCCAGGAAATTACCCGCACTCTTTTACTACGAAACCACGCTGTTGTAACACATGGCTTGGCATTGTCTTGCTGAAATAAGCAGGGGCGTCCATGATAACGTTGCTTGGATGACAACATATGTTGCTCCAAAACCTGTATGGACCTTTCAGCATTAATGGTGCCTTCACAGATGTGTAAGTTACCCATGTCTTGGGCACTAATACACCCCCATACCATCACAGATGCTGGCTTCTGAACTTTGCGCCTATAACAATCCGGATGGTTATTTTCCTCTTTGTTCTGGAGGACACCACGTCCACAGATTCCAAATAGAATTTGAAATGTGGACTCGTCAGATAACAGAACACTTTTCCACTTTGCATGAGTCCATCTTAGATGAGCTCGGGCCCAGCGAAGCCAGCGGCGTTCCTTGGTGTTGTTGATGAATGGGTTTTGCTTTGCATAGCAGAGTTTTAACTTGCACTTACAGATGTAGCAACCAACTGTAGTTACTGACAGTGGTTTTATGAAGTGTTTCTGAGCCCGTGTGGTGATATCCTTTACACACTGATGTCGGTTTTTGATGCAGTACCGCCTGAGGGATCAAAGGTTCGTAATATCATCGCTTACGTACAGTGATTTCTTCATATTCTCTGAACCTTTTGATGATTTTACAGACTGTAGATGGTAAATTCCCGCTCGTTGAGAAATGTTGTTCTAAAACTGTTCGACAATTTGCTTACAAATTGGTGACCCTCGCCCCATCCTTGTTTGTGAATTACTTAGCATTTCATGGAAGCTGTTTGTATACCCAATCATGGCACCCACCTGTTCCCAATTAGCCTGCACACCTGTGGGATGTTCCAAATAAGTATTTAATTAGCATTCCTCAACTTTATCAGTATTTATTGCCACCTTACCCAACTTCTTTGTCACGTGTTGCTGGCATCAAATTCTAAAGTTAATGATTATTTGCAAAAAAAAAAAGGTTTATCAGTTTGAACATCACATATGTTGTCATTGTAGCATAATCAACTGAATATGGGTTGAAAATGATTTGCAAATCATAGTATTCCGTTTATATATTTACATCTAACACAATTTCCCAACTCATATGGAAACGGGGTTTGTATATATATATATATATATATATATATATATATGTGTGTATGTATATATATATACATATATATATACATATACATATATATATGTATATATGTATATATATATATATTTATATATATATATATATATATATATACACATATACATATGTATATATATATATTTTATATATATATACACATATTTATATGTATATGTACATATAGATACACACACACACACACACACACACACACACACACACACACACACACACACACACACACACACACACACACACACATATATATATGATAAATATGATAATGATTAATATTTTCCAACATTCAATCTGCACAGGCATATTCAAAAGGGCCGACTCAGGCCACATCAGTTGAGTATATCGCGCTTTCTTCTGCCCGTAAATACAATCTCTTATGCACTTTTAAATGGCAAAACAGGAAGTTGATCAATGTGATACTTGAGGTTTTTTTTTTTTTACAGATTAGTTGATATAGAAGTGCAATCTTGGCTCAGGAGAGAATCGGGCTGGCTTGAACACACAGTTCACTGCCAAGCCTTCCTGCAGCTCGGGTCCAGTTTCTGACAGGCAACATCTGCAGCCGCCAGCTGGAAAGTTTGCACTGAATCCAACCCAGTTCTTTTTTCTCCAGACTAACATCTTAAAAGTACTTCATTCAAAGAATTAAAGACAAAATTCAACTTACTGCGCCTTGATACATCTCAACTTCTTTTTCCCCGAAATACGGCATCTGCTTAAAGGGGTTGACGGAGATCAGCACAGGACCAATGTATGTCTGATGAGGGCATTAGTTAAAGGTCACAAAAAACGACAAATAATGGAGAAAAAGACATTTGAAAAGTATATCTGTTCGAGAATAGGTAGTGTACAAATATAAGGTACACCTGCACACTATGACATCCAACTCAAGAGATGCATCAAAAATTGTGCACATCAAAGCTAAAATTGCTTGTATTTTGGTCAACAGATTTATACATACAAACAGGTGGTGCCAAATGACTGCTGACCTAACCAATTAAAGCTTTTCTTCACATTACTCACACACATCAGTAAACTGGAGAAATGATGTTGTGATAGAGCGGGGAAAGTGTCTCTGTGCAAGACAGCAAACAGATTAGTTATTAGAGGTAGGGAAAATAATCGATTTTAGGATGCATCGCAATCAGGACATGGACGATTATAGAATCGATTAGTAAACATCAATATTTAATTTATTTATTGTAAATAAAATTATTTCTAAAACTTGGTTAAATGAAGCAAGCATCCTCACCGAGAGATCCAACCAGCTACTTTATTATTGGGCACATATAGATAGATGGATGGATGGATGGTTGGTTGGTTGGATGGATGGATGGATAGATAGTACTTTATTTATTCCTTCAGGGGACTTCCTTCAGGAAAATTAAAATGTCTTATGTTCCAGTTTTGCACACATTTTCATTAATTCAATAAATGCAGAAATTAATTTTACTGTTTCTTATAAAAATTCAGTTTTTTAAAAGTTGCAAGTGATAAATACTTATTTAATGAAACAAAAAGAAATGTAAAACTGCATCAATGTACATCAATTAAAGATGCATCAATAATCGAATTGTGAGTTGCCCAAAGATCCCCACCTCTATTAGTTATGATGATACATTTAAGATAGTTGTAATCATACACTTTATATTTGGAACAATACGGTAATTTTTTAACAATTTTCTCTCATTGTGGTTGCAATTTACAGTTCCGGTTGATTGTGTTTAAGACAACTGAACCGTCTCATAGTTATGATACTGTGTAATGAAAGTAGAAGACTTTTCTGCTATTCAAACTAAGTTCTTGGTTGTTGCAAATGACTGAGACTAAGCTGAGCATGTAACACAATTGTAACGTTTTATACCCGCTACTGACGAGAAATAAAGCTGCTCTTGTGGGAGGCCTACAGTGACATGCAGAAGGCCCCACAGTCACTGACTGATGTTTGCGGGCCAAAGTCTGCACTTAATTCTTTAGTCCTTTTTCCAACGTCACTCACTCAAAAGGTTTTGGATTTACTTGGAACTGTCATTTTCAAATCCTCTGAATTGTGCAACGTACAATGCTCCCAGGTCAGCTTTCAAAGCTGAACAATAATTGGCAAGTAAGTTAAAGCCAGACTGTAGTGTTTAAAACAGATTTATCAATGTTCACACCAATGGTATTACAAATTCACAGGCTCTTAAGTGCATACCAAAGAAGTACTGTATGTGGCTTTATGTATCCCCAAACTGTTAGAACAACATGGCAAATAAGAGGCCTGTATAAAGTGATTTCTGGAAACTATAACAACAACAATGAAAGAGTGCAGACCTTCGCCAAGGTAAACAATCCTAAACATGTCCATCTCACTGGTTTAACTTAAATATCATGGCTTGTCGGGCAAAATCCAGTCCAGTCTCTTTTTTCCCAGCTCTATCAACTGGTTCTTTATCAATCAGACAATTCAAGCGAACAGTAATGGCCAAAAGTTAAAGTAAGTTCAAAGTTAACTAACAATGTTCAAACCCTAACCTCTGGTCTCACATGATGCATACTTAGAAAAAATAAACTACCAAAATAAAACAAAACATATACTGTATAAAAATAGTATAGGTTTTAAATGGGACGTATTATGGAAAACGTGTCTGTTTATTGCTTGTATACACATTAGGGATGGGTACCAACTTTGGTACATTCAAGGTCTATACTGCCAGGTACCGATGTACGTAAAATCAAACGGCGCCATATTTCGATACCTTTGTTGCCCATGACGTCACATCCAGTTGCTCATGACGTCACATCCGGTTGCAGACAAGCATGGGCTCAAACACTTGGGGAAAAAAACGATCACTCAAGTAGCACTCAGCGCTGACTCAGCCAAACTGCCACCTTGCAACAGCATGCAAATTCTACTATATAATACCTGCGAATGAGACTCAGAAATGTACTGTATATCCTAGATTATTATCTGCAACCACTAAGTTAAAAAAAAAAGTTATATTAGTCACACTGGACTATAAGCTGCAGATATCAACCGGTATGTTGTGAAAAGAGATATATTTTACAAAGATTTTCTAAATGTTTATTTCCATAACTTAATTGTTTCCAAAAAATACATGTATGTATTAATCATTTAGGGTTAATAAGATTTTCTCCTTTTTTAATACTGTACGGTTGAAACTGTTTATCAGGAATCTTTTTTCTTGTACTTTGTAAACATTCAGTTTGAACAGTTTCTTAAAGTGGATCATTTTAGTACATTGATTTCTTTTTTAATCAATTGCATAATTTAGCAATAAGCGAAGAAAAATCCAAACACCTTTGAATCAGCCGCAGGGTTCAAAGTTTGGGATAAAAGTAGTGCCTTATAGTCCAGAAAATGTGGTAATGAGAAAACAAGATATAACAACTTGACAGTCCAGTTATCAATCATAATGAGCTCATTTTTAAATGTTACATTTAAAATATATATTTTATTATTAAACAATTAACATCTATGAACACACAAAATTACCGAAGATATTTATCGTTGAGTGCCGGTATCCATTCTCAGCTACCTGTAATTGGTACCACCTCAGTGTGAAAGGTACTATCCCTAATACACATTCAGTATCTGGGTTTCTGGAGCACGATCTTGTTGGCTTGCCATATAAAGGACCTGCACATCACATCTGACTGCTATTGCATTAATGTAAGGCTGTGGGAGCAGCGATTCATGTGATTTGAGACAAAACAACCCCCCCCCCCCATAACTGGCTGCTCCAAACAGGCCTGTTTAGAGGGGGGTTAAGTGTGATGTAATTCTTCATTGTTGGGGTATTCTACCATGCATATTATAAGAAATAAAAAAAATGTGTATTAAAAAAATATTATAATATTTTGTTTTAAGAAAAGACTCAATTTATACTGTAATAAAGTCTACTGGTTGCTCTCTGCCAACATTTGGACCACAGGAAGATCCAAGAGGAATATATCTTCCTTCCTTGGGCAACTAAGCACTAGTCAAACATCTGGCAGTACTACGGAGATGACCTTTCCCCCTTAAACACAAAATGGGCAGCCACTACCGTCCGTCAGCCTCCATAGTCACCCCTGCGAGTGACTATAAAGCTATTCTGGGAAAGCTGAGGTGACGGGAAGCTCGCCATTCCTCGCTAAGGTGCGAGCCAGAATTATGAGGCAAGGATACAAAAATGTAGTCATCCATGTATCTTTTCTTCAGGTTTTCCACAATGGCGTCCTCGTTGATCTTGGTGAGCAGCACCATGTCGTCCACCCCGCTGATCTTGACATTGTGGCTCTGCCAGTGGTACCCGTAATGACCACGGCTCCCCTGAAACAAAGCACACATAGCAAACAATGGTTAGATGGGCCATAGGACGCCTAAAGGATGACTATCATGAGTAATGGCTTGGCTGTAAGGCACATAACACATAAAAGAAACGCAATATTAATCTCAAAATGTGGACATTTTGTAACTGTAGTGTGCTAATTTTTCCTCTTTGTGTGAAATATGCTTGAATCCAGCTTGCATCTACATCCAAACACAGTTTTCTTTTGAGCTGACTAAGTCTCTGGAGATGTGAGGTCATCCATCATGTGCTATGAGTCACCTCTGTGTCACTGAGTGTGGCTACTGTGGGAGAGGGTCACAACACACTGCGAGGACTAGGTTTCTCCTGGATGGAGAATGGAGAATCACTCAGAGCATACAAAATGCAACTTTATACTTGTGATGAAGTGTGGTGAGGAGTCAGCCTATTATACTCCCGGAGCATAATAAGCTACAAAAAACAACGGTACAAAGATAAATATGTTTATTAATATGCATTCATACAGCAGCATATGGAGAGCTTTCTAACATTTTGACACTTTTGCTGTATGTACTTAAAAAGGTAAACAGGAATTAACTGTATAATTCAACGGAAAATGTAGAAAAGGAGATAGAAAACAAATTCTAATGAAAAAAAACAACAACACAAGTTCTAATGTTTACGAGCAGAAAAAAATGCAGTGGGGAGTCACGGTAGTTAACTCAATAGATCCGGTGTGCTTTTAACATCTAACAGGGTGAATTTAGTCTTTACAAGAAGAAAATACACCACTTTACAGACTGGGTGATGGTCGGAAATAGTTTTAGTCTATGGAACAAGGCCTAATTACTTTTCCAAATCACACCCTATTAACATGTTTTAATTCCTATTTTTGGTCGCGGCAAGTTGAAATGCAAACTTTTTGAGGTAAGAAAAGAAAGTACATTGGTTAGGGTTGCAATTATTAATTAATTGTATTGATATTTAAAAAAGCTTTGATTTATATTATGTTGCTTTGATTATTCGTTTAATACGGGTAAGTAATTAAATCTGCACTGCATGGAGTGCCCGGAACTCACTTGGACATCATTTTAGCATGACCGTTGCGATGCAAAAGAGCGCCAATGAGAGCAATGCTGTGTGGGTGCAAGTATCTGTGTAGCTATGAACACAGGACTACTTCATCTCTCAGGACTACTTCATCTCTCCAAGCAGTCTGCCTACCCCCAGACTAAACGACTCTGAAACCAATAAGGAATGTAACTGTTGCAAGAAACCTGATTGCCCTCTCAACGGAGGGTGCTTACAAACATCAGTCGTTTAACAAGCAAAGGTAACACGCAAGGACATCAACACATCCGACACGTACGTAGGATTAAACGAAGGAGCGTTCAAAACCAGATGGAATAATCACAAGGCCTCCTTTAGAAACCAGACTTTGCGGAATTCTACAGAACTCAGCAAACACATTTGGAACCTCAAATAAAATAATGTTGAATATTCAATAACATGGCAAATTCTGGCATCCAGCACACCTTACAACAGTGGTAATAAAAGATGCAAACTATGCTTAAAAGAGAAAATGTTTATTATATATCATCCAGATCTGTCATCCCTCAACAAGCGCAGTGAAATCATTTCAACATGCCGCCACAGACGGAAACACCTCCTAGGTAACACATGAGCCAATCACCACACCCTACGCCTGCCTGTACCCACCCACTCTGTGCCCTATATAAACCATTGTATGTGAATGCTTCCATTAAAATCTCCTGATGATTGAGGGAACCCCTCATGAAACAGCTCTGTAGAGATGAAGTAGTCATGTGATTTTTCCCACACCTATATATATATATATATATATATATATATAGGGCTTCACGGTGGCAGAGGGGGTTAGTGCGTCTGCCTCACAATACGAAGTTCCAGCAGTCCTGGGTTCAAATCCAGGCTCGGGATCTTTCTGTGTGGAGTTTGCATGTTCTCCCCGTGAATGCGTGGGTTCCCTCTGGGTACTCCGGCTTCCTCCCACTTCCAAAGACATGCACCTGGGGATAGGTTGATTGGCAACACTAAATTGGCCCTAGTGTGTGAATGTGAGTGTGAATGTTGTCTGTCTATCTGTGTTGGCCCTGCGATCAGGTGGCGACTTGTCCAGGGTGTACCCTGCCTTCCGCCCGATTGTAGCTGAGATAGGCGCCAGCGCCCCCCGTGACCCCGAAAGGGAATAAGCGGTAGAAGATGGATGGATGGATATATATATATATATATATATATATATATATATATATATATATATATATACATACATACACATATATATATATACATACACATATATATATACATACACATACATATATATATACGTACACATATATATATACATACATACATATATATACATACACATATATATATATATACATACACATATATATATATATATACATACACATATATATATATATAAACACACACACATATATATATATATATATATATATATACACATACACGCATATATATATATATACACACATATATATATATATATATGTACACACACATATATATACATATATATATTCACACACACACACACACATATATATATATACACACACACACACACACACACACACATATATATATATATATATATATATATATATATATATATATATATATATATATATATATATATATATATATATATATATAATAGGGTGTAACGGTTCACAAAAATTTTGGTTCGGTACGTACCTCGATTTAGAGGTCATGGTTCGGTTCATTTTCGGTACAGTAAGAAAACAAAAAAATATAAATTTTTGGGTTATTTATTTACCAAATTTGCAAAATCTTCCACCAAAAATATGTTTCTTAGTGGAATATTTGATGTGCGGTAATGGGAACCTTGGATAGGTCAATAATTCATAATAACATTGATTTTGATTCCATATTACGTTTTGAGCAATGACAGTTTGAAAGAAAAAAACAGCTTTGTTTTATTAGTCAACATTGCAACTTTTTCTAAATGACATTTAACTTTTAACCTTTTTTATTTCATTTTTGTTCTGTTTTTGTTTATTTTAATAGTATTTTTAGAATGTGCCGTGGGCCTTTAAAACATTAGCTGTGGAACACAAATGGCCCCTGGGGCACACTTTTGACACCCCTGCATTAGATAATAAAAAATTAAATCTGATAAATCTCTGGATAAAAAGCAGAGCCGGGCGGCGCATGCGCGTTTATTATAACTCTCTCGCTCGCTCTGTCTCTGCCCCTCCCTCACGAATGCTGTTGCGTGCAGAATTAGTTTTGTTTTTAACCCTTTCTTAACCCCGAACGTACATTGAAAATACACGCAATCCTAACTTAAAATGCCGGACATTTGAGGCATTTAAGAAACTCCACCCGGACAGCCCAGAAAAAGAGGACATATTTGGTGAAAAGAAGAAGTAAGGTCAGTCAATCGTAGCCCGGTCGCTGCTAGCATGCCGTGTGTTGTGCCTCAGTGTGCATTGTTTACACAACGTGCGGTACGCTACTTCAGTGGTTTTCAACCTTTCTTCGGTGATGTACGCCCTGTGAAAAATTTTTTAATTCAAGAGCCCCTAAGAGCAAAGCATTTTTAGTTGAAAAAAAGCGATAAAGAAGTAAAATACAGCACTATATCATCAGTTTCCAATTTTTTCAATTGTATAGCGGTGCAAAATATTGCTCATTTGTAGTGGTCTTTCTTGAACTATTTGGAAAAAAAGATGTACAAAAAACTAAAAACTTATTGAAAAATAAACAAGTGATTCAATTATGAATAAAGATTTCTACACATAGAAGTAATCATCAACACAAGGTGCCCTCTTTGGGGATTGTAATAGAGCTCCATCTGGATTCATGAAATTAATTGTAAACATTTCTTCACAAAAAAAGAAATCTTTAACATCAATATGTATGGAACATGTCCACAGAAAATCTAGCTGTCAACAGTGAATATTGCATTGTTGCATTTCTTTTCACAGTTTATGAACTTACATTCATATTTTGCTGAAGTATTATTGAATAAATATATTTATAAAGGATTTTTGAATTGTCCCCCCCCCCCCCCCCCCCCCCCCCCCCCTCTCCTAAATAAATCTCCCCCCGTACCCCTTGGCATACCTTCAAGTATCCCCAGGGGTACGTGTACCCCCATTTGAGAACCACTGCGCTACTTAAAATGTCCGTGTGGAAACTCGTTCGGTACACCTCCGAACCGAACTGAAGCGGTTCAATACGAATACACGTACCGTTACACCCCTAATATATATATATATATATATATATATATATATATATATATATATATATATATATATACATACACACACACAGACATTGTTGTGTGTGTGTGTGTTATATATATATATTTTAATTATTGCACATAAGTTAAAAGGGCAAATTTCAATATTGATGATGTGCATTTACTAGAAAAAAGAATAAAGGTTATGGCAAACAGAAAAAATGTTGTTCAACTATTTTCCCTAAAATTACTTGAGTAATCGAAACACATTAATCAATAGATTACTAAACTACTAAAATACTACAGCCCTTTAAGTGGTACTTCTACTTACCAGAATTAGCGAGTATTTTTTGGATAAGAGCTGTCTTTAGATTTGTATTATGCTTTAAGTTATGAGCATGAATTTGAATTACGAATATAATGTGCCCTATCCAAAGAAAAAAAAAAAAAGTAGACAAGGAGAAAGAGAATAAGAATAATAACTGTTACGTCAGCGTGCTGTGGCTCCCAATGTATGTAACATGCATTCGTGGCACCCATCGTTCCTACTCAATGTAATGCAATAAAATTTGTAATCCTACATGCTCAGTCAGGTGCTCAAAAATTCCCCCTCTAACAGACAGACAAATCAATAGATATAGACAGACAGATAGATGGAGGTAGAGTACAGACAAACAGATAGAAATATGTAGATGGCCATACAAATAAAATAGATACTGTAGATAGAGAGCTAGACAAACAGATATAGATAGAACTAGACGGACTTGGTTGTCCATCAAATCCGATGATAACGTCGTCTTATGACTAAACGGTGGAAACTGATGGCTGTTGAGTCCAATCCTGGAGCCGCATACTTTATTGCAGGTTGGACATGTCTAGGTTGTTGTGGTGGTGGTCCTGGAGTGTGTTTTTCCTGATACAGCACTGTTCCCGTCTGGCAATTCGCTCCCTTTCCAGGTGGAGAGTCCTGTCATAACATTGCGGTCTACAGAGAGAACGATTAGCAGTGATGACCTCAAGGTCCTCGGGCCTGATGTTACATTTCCCTAATTGAGATCTTCAGCTGCACAATATACCTCTTCTGCAGTGTAGTTGGCCATATAATACTCTGCAGGGCAGCCTGTCTGCAGGCATTCGAACCACATGGCTGAGACAGCACAGCTATTGTTGGTTGATCGTGGCCTCTGTATTTCTGCAGTTGGTCTTTGCAAGTATCTCTGGCACACAATACTGCCAGGTGAGCCTGAGTATTCACTGCAGGAAACCTGTGTAGAAGCGCTTCATTTATTTTATGTGTCGACTATATGTGTCCCTATGCGTGGACAGGTAACAGACGGATAGAAATATAAGTAGATATACAGACAGACACATAGATTGATACACACATATTAAAAGAGGTATGATAAAAATAGACCAATTGAAATAGATATATAGGATGATACAAACAGAGAGATTGATAGACAGATAAACAGATATTGTCAGCCCATCAATTAATACAAGCACAGTAACAAAGATTTATGTATACAGAGTACATGCGTTCAAGGAAAAGAAAGCACACAGAAGGATGACTGAGCTAATGTTTCAACACTAGTGGCTAAATTATAATATTAGGAGTATTGAAAATTCTAATTCAAAACTTAATAAACATGTTTAACGTCCACAACAGCAACCTGGCTACCATTAGTACAGCTTTTAAGCGACAAATCATCATTTGTCTCCTACCAGTGCTGGCTTTCAACAGCTGCTGAATATATGTACAGATTATGGTTTAAAATATGATGTAAAATATAATCCAAAGAAGAGTGTCATCATGACATGTAGAACAAGAGAAGACAAGATCTCTCTTTTCCTTCCTTCTATCAGTCAGGACAGGTGCTGAGTGTGTGTGATAAAACTAAGTATCTGGGGCACATCATTACTGATCTATTGGGTGATAATGATGACCTATACAGACAGCGGTGTATGTTGTATGCCCAAGCCAACATGCTGAGAAAGAAATGTGATTATTGTAAAAATAATGTAAAGATCAACTTATTAGGAGTCTATTGCATACTGCCCCCCTGTGGGTAAAGTATAAGCAGAAAAGCTTTCAGAAGCTGCAGGTTGCTTATAAAGATTGTATGAGGCTGCTCCTGGGAATTCCAAGAAGCGCCAGTGCAAGCCAGATGTTTGTTAGGGTGCCCACTTTCTCAGCGTTGCTACGCAACCTTATGTATAAGTTTATGTGTAGGGCCTATGAGTCTGAAAATGACATAATCACTGTGTTAACGAACTCTGGCTGCAGTTCAACATCTTGTGAAATTATGTTCTGAAACAAAATGTCATGGATTTGAGTCCTGCAAAGAGCACAGTTTATCTATAAACCCTATTTTGCTCTTACTCTTCACTAATTAATCAATTATTATTATTACGCCAACTGAAACTTTTTAAAGGGCTTTAGCACACTCAAAAATGTACCACATCTTGCAATGAAATTTGTACACGTTCATCATAACTGTTATGATGAACGTGTACAAAATTCAGAGGCGCTGAATTTCGAGAGTCTCCCGGAAAATCCGGGAGGGTTGGCAAGTATGACATAACAGGACACACGGGAGTGATCAAAGACCATATTAAGTATGCTTGTCATATTGTTTTTAGGTCCTATTTTGTAGGGGATTTAGACAGTTCCAATATTTCTTTGTTTTTTCTTGTCTAATGTGCGTATTTTGTCTGTATAATGTGTCGTAAGCCAATAAACAGTGAGTTACAGGTCTCAAATGGACCTCAGGGCTGCTCTTTTGACACCCCTGACCTATTCTTTCAATGATAAATGCCAAATCGCTATCAATAGCTATGAACACATGAAGCTAATGCGTGTTACATGTGTACTTAGGTCAAGTTGTTACTTACTAAAAACTGTATGTTGCTTACAACACATTGGAAAGTCAGCGCCCTCTTGGCAATACCGTAAAGGTTGGAAACCGCCGCTTTAAATGCGTTCCAACGTTACATGTTCTGTGCATAAATTCAGTGTGATACATTGCTCTTCTCTCTGTGAGCAAAATTATTAGGTCACTAACACTTTAAACCATGAACTAATAAATGTTGAGCATGTTTTTTGACCCCACACACAAAACCAAGACTAATTTATTGCTCACATCACTAATTGACAACAGAGAGTGTGGGCATGAGAAAGCTACTGAATAAGTAGGGGCGGGCGGGAAATCAAGTGTGCTGTAATTAACCTGTCTGGGCTAAAAAAGGGCTGGATCATGATGGGAGCGGTAGTAGGTAACAATCTGCACGTGCATGTAGGAGGTACACGTCAAATGCGGGAGAATACTTTCATGTGTTTTGATTAGGGATGCTATAATGAGGCAAGAGGACTGAGAAAATAGTCATAGGGAGTAGCTGGCTAGGAAAGGAGAAAAGCCAGGATGCCTGCGAGGTGCCTGGATTGACAATGCACCCCCACACGCACATTGTTCAATCCGTGTAGGGTTAAAGGTTGTAACGCTCACGTGTGATTGTGTAAAGATGCCACTTTATAACCAAATTGTCTGCTGTTATTTTATGCACAGTATGCAACAACTAAAGAAATTGAAAATACTGATGATAATGTATTTCCGTTTCCTGACTACTTAATGAAGACAGTGATAAGCAAAACCCTAGCAAACGTATCAGACTTTGTAACCTAAGTTTATACAAAGGCATGCTAGCGTCAGTTGTGATCCATAAGTCCAGGCTGTCCCTTTCATGCAAATACCATCACCATATATGGAGAGCGCTGAGCAGAAGCTGGCTCAGCTAACAGGAAATGGCTGGCTTTGATTCAGTATCATAAGCGGCACTTTTCCCCTCATTTCTTCCTTCTGTGCTTTTCCACCCCAGTAGCTGACACACAGTCCAACCAGTGTTTTGTCTGTGAGAATGAGCCAGACAAATATGGGCAGCCCTCCTAAAATTAGAAGCAACTTATACCGCTGATCACTTTCTGATGTAATGGTAATCCTGGGGAACAACCCCACAAGGGAGTTTCAACAATAGAATCAATGAGGAAATGCTGGCCAGATTGAGATTGTAGTGACAAAATAGCTTGGCATATTAACAGCTAAACAAAACCCAATCAGGTACTTATTTCTCCTCCTAAAGACCCTGAAAGTTGCTGAAAGCACTCCAAAAGATTCTATAGCGAGATTAATGTTGGCTAGTCCTTGTGTGAGGTTAGTCGTGCTACCATGGCCTCTTTCAAGCTCTATGAACGGTAAATTGATTTTTCTTGCTTTTTTACCTTCAAAGTATTCAAAGTGCTTTGACACTATCACCACATTCCCCTACTGATGACAGGGATCAGGAGCAACATGGGGTTCACTATTTTGCACAAGGATACTCCGACATGGTCACATGGACTGAGAATTGAAGTGGCAGCCTTCAGGTTGGGAGAAAATCACTCTACTACCTGAACCACGCTGCCTTGATTGATCTAGTACCCACAAGGGATTTTGCAGTTTTTTTTTGTTTTTGGTAAGGCCTAAAAATGCTTGAATTCGCGGCAGCTTTTTCAGGAAGTTGTGGCAAAATTTGCATTGTTTTGAGGCTTTTTTGAATAACATAGAATCTCTAATCAACTTGTGATTTTAATGTTGATGTGATTTTAATGTTACAGCTAGTGTTTTAAATGTTACTAGTAACCTTGACCTCAAAAAACAGAAGACAGCAACAAAAATTGGAGAACACTATATTGATGTTTTTCATTTTATACTGCACAGGCTTAAAAGTAGACACCAAATGGCAAAAAACCACATACTCCCAGATCAATGTTAAATACGGTATGGTTTTAATTAATTATAACTAATAATAGTAATAATTAATTATAATCATAGAAAGAAACACCACAAATACTTTCTTATAGCCCACTGTCTGCTCTGTCGTCCACAAGTTGCAGACATTTTTCATGTATGTTTTACGCTTGAAAAGTGTTTGTTCGTCTTAAACATTCATGTATATTCCAACACATTTACCCTCGCACGGTATTAGCATTTGTGAATAGTTGACAACAATGCATAGCGGTAATTTTTCTTGGTAAATAAGAGACTGTAAGCGATTATAATCACACATCATTGTCTGTGTAATGTAAATGCTGCTCTTTGCTAGTTCAGCATTGCAAATTACATTATGTTCATGACTGTTTTGAATAAAATGTTAAATAAATATATAAATACAGTACAAGTAAACCAAGAAGTAAGCACACCAATGTGTTGCTAAATGTGAATATACTAAATTACCCAGATGGCTTAGCGCTATGGACAGTAACAGGAAGTAAGTCTGAAGTATGCGGGAAGGACGACAATTTATCCATTCAAGCAATAGAAAGTTGATATACTGTAACATATACTTTGTCATCCCTGCTTCGTCTAGTGAAAATGATGCTAATAGGCCAAAATGTGTGGAGAAGTTGTGGGAATTCGAAAAAGTTGAGAAGCCCTGCATAATTTGCAGGGATTGGTTGAATTGGGGGCAGAACGGTGGACAGGGGTTTGTATGTTTGCCTCACACTACGATGGTCCTGGGTTTTGATCCTGGGCTCAGGATCTTTCTTTGTGGAGTTTGCATGTTCTCCCCGTGAATGCGTGAGTTCCCTCCGGGTACTCCGGCTTCCTCCAACCTCCAAAGACATGCACCTGGGGATAGTTGATTGGCAACACTAAATTGGCCCAAGTGTGTAAATGTGAGTGTGAATGTTGTCTGTCTATCTGTGTTGGCCCTGCCATGAGGTGGCGACTTGTCCAGGGTATACGCTGCCTTCCGCCTGAATGCAGCTGAGATAGGCTCAGGCACCCCCTGCAACCCCGAGAGGACAGGTGGTAGAAAATGGATGGATGGTTGAACTGGCACAATCCCAAAATCCTGGAGGGACTGATTAAAAAGGTGCCCTAGCGCTGGGCGATATATCGATATACTCGATATCGCGGGTTTGTCTCTCTGCGATGTATAAAATGACTATATCGTGATATTCCAGTATACGTTCTCACACAGTTGCTTTTAGCTGCTGGCATTACATTACAGGCTCTTTTCACTCTTTCCTGTCTCTCCTTCTCACAGACAGCAAGCGCACAAACTTACATATGTCACAAACTGTCACCTCATATGTCACATACGTGTATACGCCCTCGCCGAGCAGAGAGGTAGCAGCATGGGTAACGTTAGCTGTGTTGCTAGCAGAGCCGTGCGAGTGGTAATACAAGAAAAAGAAGGTGCAAATGAAGGAAGAATAATTCCCAAGAAAAACAGCAGGGGGTCGATCGTCTGGCGGTGGTTTGGCTTCCAGTGGGAATATGTCGAACAGACAACCGTAATTTGTCAAGTGTGAGAATGAAGAGTCACCCGCTAGAGAATGAAGAGTGCTTACTACGCATGCCAACATCTCCATTCAGTGCCACACGCCCAAACCATCAAAATGCAGAGGAAAACATTTGCAGATTAACACCGTATGAAAAAAATAGTCGACAACAGAATTTAATAACGTCCGTAGTAACCTACCACACTATTTGCTTTCCTATTATGCAATTCATTTTTATTTGACACTTGAAATATCTCTGAAAATCTTGCACTTTCTGTTTTGGAAATGACATGAACGTTTGAGCCACTGCTTAATAACTGTTTAATAAATACAGTTTTGGTCAATTGACTTAGTTGTGATTTCCTTCACTGCATGAAAGTTTAAAATGAGCATATATTAATGCAGTATGAACAATAATGTTTAATGTAGACACATCGAATCATCATACTGCTGTGATTATATGTATCAAGTGTTAATTCAAGGCCAAGGCAAAATGTCGAGATATATGTCATGTATCGCGATATGGCCTAAAAATATAGAGATATTAAAAAAAGGCCATATTGCCCAGCCCTAGGTGCCCCATTAGCAAAATTGCATTTTCAATGATGTAAAATAAATAATAGAATCTAATACGTGACATTATTTCTGATCTCAATTTACCATCGCTTTCACAATTACTAATTATATTAAATAAAAATTGCTCATCAGTCCAGATAATTTGTTTGGCATTAAAGACATGTCACTCACCGCTGTCTCACCACACACATACAAAAAAGCAGTACCAAAAGAAACAACTAACAACTTTCAGTCATATTTTTGTTACGATAGTATATACATTAAACTATAGCTAACGTTACGTATCCAAAATTGCTATCATTAGCTAACAACACACAAAGCTAATGCGCGTACGTGTGATATATATGGGTTAGTTAGGTCATTACATACTGAAAGCCGTAAGAAGGCAGGAAAATGCCTAAAACAGTAAAGAAAGTTAGCGCCCCTGTATCCGCTTAAAGGTTGCAATTATCCCTTTTAATTATTGGACCCAACCAGATGCAAATAAATTAAGTGCCTCCACACTTTTGTAGTTCTATTCAGAAAAACGATTGGGTGAACAGACATCTTTTAAAGTGTGTGAAAATACTTTCTTAAGAATGTATGGATCCACTCCACCACATTCATTTATTTTTGATGAGCTCTTGCTTGTGTATTCACTTCTAAACCTTTATGACACTGACGTGCGCAGCTGATGTTTAGTGTACGGTAGCTGTATTGAATGTTTGCCCCCCCAAGCCAAATCCGAAAGTGCATCGAGGTCATGTGGTTGAAACCCAGCAATAACTGATGTTATTTTCTTCTTCCATAGAACAAAAATGAGTTGAAATTGAAACAATGCTGCCCCTGCTGATTTAGACAAGGACTGTACTGATTTCTTCAAAAATTACCCTAGTCCTAACAATTCATTTGTATGCCCATCCTATGCCTTACCTAACAACTAACTACCTGTTTTATTCTTTTAACAATTACTATACTTGATATGTACGGCAATTAGGCTAACAGTAGGGATATAGAGATGTTGTCAATTTCGAGATTATTTGCCTTACTGGTAAATTATAACAAGGCTACTGTTGATAGAGTCAAGGATTAATATCACACTAATCCACTTTTGTAAACATATCTCACGTATGAAAGGGTAATTTTCTTAACAATGGATTTAAAAAAGAACATACATTTTTTGTTTAATTTCTTTCAGAAATATGGTAACACAAACAAGTAACGAAAAGTTAAAACCTCAAGGGTTTCCCATATTGTACTGATTTAAGTTAATACTCGCATACATTAGATCAGAGTGGGGCATGGTCTCCATCAAAAATACGATTTTCCTACCGACTTCTTGTGCATCCACAGACCCATGTTTTTTCATGTGTCAAGATGACAACACTTGTGGCTTGCTTTTAGTGTGAGTGACATATGGAGATCAACAAATAGAGACATGAACTTTGCTTGTAATTAGCCAACAATCAATCATCAGGGGGACATGAAAGAAGTACTATGTCACTGTTGCTGTGCAGTGTGGCGAAAAAGGATGAATGTGTTCCAATGCTGTGGGAAATTTAGACACTCATACAATGTCTAAGTTTAAGACTATGTTGTAGACTTTAAACACGTCTTCCAAAAATATGTTCTAGCACAGTGGTTCTCAAATGCGAGTACGCGTACCCCTGGGGGTACTTCAAGGTATGCCAAGGGGTACGTGAGATTTTTTTTTAAATATTCTAAAAATATCAACAATTCAAAAATCCTTTATAAATATATTTATTGAATAGTACTTCAACAAAATATGGATGTAAGTTCATAAACTGTGAAAAGAAATGCAACAATGCAATATTCAGTGTTGAAAGCTCGATTTTTTGTGGACAATTGCCATAAATATTGATGTTCATGAATCCAGATGGATCTCTATTACAATCCCCAAAGAGGGCACTTTAAGTTGATGATTATTTCTATGTGTAGAAATCTTTATTTTTAATTTAATCACCTGTTTATTTTTCAACAAGTTTTTGGTTATTTTTATATCTTTTTTTCCAAATAGATCAAGAAAGACCACTACAAATTAGCAATATTTTGCATTGTTATACAATTTAATAAATCAGAAACTGATGACATAGTGCTGTATTTTACTTCGTTATATCTTTTTTCAACCAAAAATGCTTTGCTCTGATTAGTGGGTACTTTAATTAAAAAAATTTTCACAGGGGGTACATCACTGAAAAAAGGTTGAGAACCACTGTTCTAGCACATGACTTTAGCGACATAATTGGACAATGGATTGCTTTTCAGCACCAGAGCAGGAATATTGGGATTGGTTGTTCAAAGGCACCGTGGGCAAAGCATATCCCTGTCCCACTTCTAATGTGTTAAACCTGAAGCCCTGTGGACTATCGCCACATTCTTAAGCACTCAGTCATAAGAGGTTACACAAAAATGTAACACATAGAGAAGAAATTTAGGGGCTGATGTCAAAGTGAGCCGGCTGCAAGTGCTTTGCTCAAGGGCCCATCAGAAGCAAAGAAGTAGCAACTTTCCACCCAATAGTGCCATACCCAGAGAACGGGCAGTTGCTGTTAGACACATCATATGGGCACAGTCTACAAAATGCGTTTTTTTAAAGAGACCGTTGCTGTTCCATTTGAATGGACAATGTAGAAATTGCTCTTTTTGGTACATCGTTCATGTGTAAGGTTATCAAAACAAACTCGAAACCTGTTCACATTTTCCTTGGTTCTTCTCATACATTTTCAGGGTTTTGAGTCAAAAACTATAAAACATTAACATTTAGGAGACTATCATAACGTTCCTGAACTGACCACAAAAAAATCTAATGTTTACATGTTGGCAGATTAATTAATTGGATTGTTTTTTCAATTCCTTCAGGATCAATAAGGTATGTTGATTCTAAAAATATCTGCTGTACTTTAATCAAAGGAGAAGCTAATATTTTGACGACAGTACTTCCGCCTGATCTGAGACCTTTGTCCAATGTCTCTAAGATAAATAGACACTGTCTGTCACTGTGAACAGCACGTTATACACCGCTAGTTATACAACTACAATAATTAACATGTTGCTAAAATGGTATCTACACTACAATGCCAAATTTTGATAAAAACTCTTGTTAGCCTGTGCACGTACACATCAGCATAGTAAAGTCAAATACCATACCATACCATACCAACGTTATTTAGAAACCCCTTTAGAACAACCACAGTTGAAGACCAAAGTGCTGTACACCACAAAGAAAATAGAGGCGAAGAACAGACAAAAAAAAACATTTAAAACAGAAGTAAAACACACATTGAAAACGCAAATACAA